>NC_143555.1:50305000-50605000 GCF_054136105.1 Typopeltis vanoorti
CCAAGTTAAACTCAGCAGCCCATTTCTTAATTGTCGAAAACGAAGGAGAAGAGTGCCCATAAACTTTTATGAACTTTGAATGAATTTCGTTTGGCGTTAAACCTTCTTTTACAAAGAATTTTATAACTGCACGATACTCAATTTTATCCATTTCAAGTGATACAGACAACACTTTTGCTTCAGAAAGCTGTGTGTGTGTGAGACGGTAGATAGTTCCTTATTCTCACATTCAAGTTAGACAAAAAGCTGGCAAGCCAACTACAGAAGTCCTGAGACCGACCAAATGACGGTAGTTCGCTTAGTAAGCCTTTGTGCCAGACTTGGTCAAACGCCTTGGAGATATCAACTCTAACCGCTTGAGATTCGCCAGACTTCTCCATGGCATTTGTCCAGAGATGGGTGACATATGTGAGCGGATTTTCTGTTGATCGGCAGCGAGGAATCCATACTGGCGGTCGTTTATTAGACGGGTAGCTTCAAGGTAGTGTAGGAGTTGGGAATTGATGATTTTTTCCATTACTTTAGACGGGACTGAGGTAAGCGAGATAGGGCAGTAATTAGATGGGCAGTGATTTGTAGCCTTTCTGAGGAATGGGTTGAATATAGGCCAATTTCCAGGCTGTGCGATAGATACCAGTGGAGTAAGAATATATACAGGCGACATAGGCAAGGAGTCAGTTCTTGGGGCACAAACCTTCAGGACAATTGGAGGAATTCCTTTAGGACCGGGAGACTTTTTGTGTCTGATTTGAATAATATTTTTCTGATCTTTCTGGCAAAAGGGTACAGGGGAATTGTATGTTAGGCCTCTGGAATGGTTGGGGGCGGGGGCATTTACCATTGTCAGTTATGCGTGTATTGGAAGCAAAGTGTGAAGACAGGAGATTGGCTTTTTCTGTGGATCATGATGTGCACTTGAGCCATCTGGGTATGATTGGTATGGGAATAGTGTTGGGCAGAGGTTACGACCGATTGCTTTGACGATTATGGTATGCCTGGTTTTTCATTTGAACAGCCTTGGTGCATCGTTTGGAAATTTAGTTAGTTAATGGTAGTTCAGAGTACTGAGGGGAATGTGTTTCCATGCCAGTGAGGATTACTTTGGTTATAAGTTCGGTGCATATGTTTGAGTTGGAAGGCTGGAAGCAATAGTCCAACCATGGGAATGGGACATAGAAGTTGCTGAGGCTGTCCCACTTGGCACTGTTATAATGCCAGACTATTCTTGTATGGGAGTGGCTGTGTAAGCGTTGTTGCATGGGAAAGGAGATGAGCGCTAGATGGGAAAGTGGGACTGGAGAAAATAATTTTTTAAGGAGAGGAAATTAAAGAGCTCAGAGTGGTTGATTCAACAAATGAATTTGACTGAGTGGGAAGGGATATTTTCAATCAAAGAAGGTCAAAGTTTCGCGATTCTAGGTTGGGTGCTCTCTGGCAAGGTATGTCGGAGCAGATGTATGCATAGACCCCCACCCTTGGTCGAAAGGAGTTAAACAGTTTGTAGTTTGGAAGGTTGAGATGAACAGTGCTGGGGGGGAGGTAATATTTGAGTTTCTGCCAGAAAGAATAGGTGGGGTTTGATGGACTGAAGATGTAGTCACTTGATTTTTGCACCAATTTAACTTGTCTGCTGACAATGATTGAACTGGTGTCTCCATTTTGATGTTTTTCTTCAAGTTCTCTTCGAAGATGGCATCCTTGTTCCCTTTGTGCAAATGTTAGGTCTGGTCGAGCACGTATGCGCGATTGGGGACAAGTGTCTTTGAACCGGTTGTTGATTGCTGTTATTAATTTTGATGTGCTTCTCAGCATGTTGCAAATCACGAGGCATGGAAAGTTCGTTCCATCCTTTCTTTTATTAATGGGTCCGCAACGATGGCGCCTGACCATGTTTTTAGAACCGATGTTGCATTCTTCTGGTAATTTGATGATGTCTTCTTTTAGTGCTTTTCTGTTTTCCTTAGGAAAGTTCAAAATAACGGCGTTTTATTTTTTTGTTTTTGGTCTCTATCGAGTTGTACACCGTTGATGCGATTAGGTCACGGAGTTCATTCGCGGACAAGGGTGAACTTGCGTTGCGGCGCTGATTCGTCAGTTAGTTCGAGCTTGGTTTCCCATTGTTCGTATTTTGGAGGGAAAAGTTTCGTTCATAGCATTGATGTGCTGTTCTAGGTTTTCGTTTCATTTGCCTAAGTTCAGGAGTTGTTTTACGCGCAGGAAGCGTGTAGCCAGTGGCAACAGAAGTCGCACATTTTATCCCCGGTTTTTTTTTTTTTATTATTATTTTTTTTATCGCTGTCATCAATTTTACAGCCGCAGCACTTTGTGGGTTTGTCGACAATCGACGGCGCTACTCTGCCGAGATACGGGATGCTCGTTCGACGTTGGCTTTTGTTGCCGCCATCTTTGCTTCGTACGGTAGGCATAGCGGGCTCTTACACGTGGCTGATTTTTAACTGGAAAGATAACTGATTTAGTGCATTATAAGTAGTTACAGGTTGAGCAGAAGTAATCGGCTCCTTAGTACCCGCTATTAAGATTTCATTTCAATGTTTAATTTGAATGAAAAACACTTGCAGCAACGGTAAAATGTAGGAGCACAAGTTTAGAGTAGCTTATTCACAGACGCCTCCTGGTGGTCAGAAACATCTAATTGATTATTTGGACCACTTTTTTTTTTTTTTTTTTTTTTGTAGTATAGCTTCCTTACTGACACGTTCTTATGCACAAAATAATAAAGAAAGGAAACAGATATTGCCGAGTATCTGGAATATATGTCAGAATTCATTACACCATATATGGTTTAATAATGTTCATAGACCGTTTTATGAGTTGGTAAATCGTTTTATGGGAATTCTTTCTCGTTTTACAAGCGCAAAATATGTTGGACACGATAAGAAGTTTGGAGATAACTTGAAGAATGAATATCGACAAGAATGGGACATTTCTTAAAAGATAGCTGTGATTCCGCCAAATAACTACTCTCTAACAGTCATTTACCGTCTTTGCATAGAGTACACTTGGCAAATATGTAGCCGTACTTGGCTTTTTACGGACAACCTACTTTTTTTTTTTTTTTGGTGTTGTTATTTTCGAGAGCCTCAGGGACGAAAAAAAAAAAGGTCTCAAAGATGTCCTTTTTCTTATCGTCAAACACATCTTTGCCACCAGAGGGAGTTCGAAGACGTTAATCTGAGGGTCTTTGTTGTTCTTAAGTTATATGTAAGGTCATTTTTCAAAAATTCCTTTCCGTGATCGCGCCGTGGTTTGTAAGATAATCACTGTTTACATTGCCATTTAAAAAACGTGCGATGTTTACTCTTCATTAGCGGCTTCATCTGCAGAACGCGCGCGTGTGCATTCTTTATTCCCCCCCCTCCCCCCTCCCTCATCACGGGGAAGGTTAGTGGAACATGACGGTGTCACATACGTCGTCATTACGGCACTTCATATCTTGTGTGTGTGTGTGTACATGGCTGCCGCTATCTATCACGGCACAGATTGCCGAATCACAAGGGAAAACGAGATATTGTATGCTAATATTAACGAGATGCTCGCGCTATTACAACGACCGTAAACGATAATTATTACTAGACTTTTTTTTCGCCCCCTCAAGTCATCCTATCCTAATTCTTCGAAAGTTTAATTTAACTTCACTTACGGCAGCAAGTCCTAAATGCAAATGGCGAATTACAAAGCGAAGATTTTCGTGTTTGTCTTCGGATATTTGCTTTTGTTCTTAATTTAAGGAATATTGTAGTCAGTGGCAAAACAGCTTGTGTATCTTTACTCGTTCGTGTTATTAATATTAGCGTGAATCCCCCCCCCCCCACCGGAAAGTGTCCGTTGATTTACATTTATTCCGATGAAATCGCGCGATAAACTGTTAAGATTAGTTTATGCTTCCTTGGAGAGGTAAGCAATTGAATTTAATGAAAATTTTCACGATTGAAGATGTTGAAAATTATCATCTGGGAGACGTTATGACGTCCACTTTTATAAAGTTGATTTGTTGAGAAAAGTCAATCATGCAGTTTATTTAATTATGTGTTTCTCAGTGACTCCCGCTGTGTCGTATTTGCAAGTATAATTCCGTCTGTCTAATTTTCTAACGTAGTAATTTCTTTTTATTCCTTTATTCTTTTAAATATCCTAAGGATTCCGTTGTTATTTCAAGACAATCTTAAATAATTAAGATTTGTTCGACACTTTGTTCTATCTGACACTTTGTTCATCTGATGCATTCCAGCGACTTGGATGAACTAATCAAAAATCCCGCTTCTTTTTGAGAACCCATGTATGCACTTTTTTCAAGTACAACTAATATCAAATGCTTTCTAGAGAGAGAGAGAGAGAGAGAGATTTTCACTGTTTAAAAAGATAAGGAAGAAAAAGTTACAGTCATGTTTTGTTTGTGTGCTATGTGACTGGACACGTAATAAACGAAATTCCATTTATATAAATTGTTAATAGTTGTGGCAACAACATTGTTAGCCGCCTCTACAATATAAAAGTCAAACAATATAATATAATCATTTATGCATTTGCTCGTAAACGCTTATATTGTTAAGGTGGAAGCTGTATTATTAAAGCTAAAAAATTGGAGATGATTTTTCTTATATTCTTAATGCAAATATAATACAAGATATTCTACATTTATATAATATTAGAATTATAAAAAAGAGGCCTTGATGGTGTCGTTTGGCATTAAAACTTCTTCTTCTTCTTCTTCTTCTTATTATTATTATAAAGAGAGACCGTCATCAAGGAAGGCTACATATCATATGCATGTTGTCATGAATTCATTCACATTACCCGCACTCCAGAGGCGTCAATTCCACGTTTCTTCCCCTTCCTAACGGCATTCATTCTCAACTTCCATGGATGTTCTTCCATTCCCTTCCCCACTTTTCATAAAACGAAAAATTCCATCTGTTCATATCCTGCGTGACCCTTTCACAACTTTGTAAGACTATCACATCCTCCATCTTTATCCTCTTTGCTAGTGTCTGCAGTCTACAAATTCTCAACCATGATCAGTCCCACAATCCTGATATCATTTTTAACACTCTACTTTGCACTCTCTCCACTATACCAGAATCACCATGGAAACCAGGAGTCCAGACGTGCAAATAATAATCCAAGTGAGGTCGTATTCCTTGCATGTTGAGATTCTTTTCGGCATTGTAATTATCCTCCGAGTTGTATTTGCCGTCTTTGTTACATGACCTGAACTTCAACTTGCTATCTAGTAACACTCCAAGATCCATAGTCTGATCCCTTTCTTCTAGCATAATTCCGCCACTGTAATACGATATTGGATATCTAATTACGCAAAGTGCCCTACTTTACATTTACCAACATTAAACTGACAGCCATTTTCACATGCCCACAATTCCAGCCTATTCAAATCATCCTGCAATTAAGCGCTGCACATCAGTCGCGCTCACGATTACCTTGCTTATCTTTGCATCATCAACAAACGGCTCTGCGTCGCCTGTCAAACTGTTCCGAATGTCGTTACTGTGAAGACTAAATTAACTGGAATATATGGTAAAATTTATTAGGTATACTGTTTAAAAGCGGTTATTAACTGTTTAACTCGGATGATTGGTAATTCAACTTCACCAATCGTCTAATCTTCGTGGTACATCGTACATCATATATACTGGTCACCTTAAATCTTGCAGCCTCGCATCCCCTGTATGCCAATTTTTGATATGCCAGTCAGCCATCCTCTTATCCACACGAATATTTTCTAATCCATAGCTGAATACATCGGTCTTTGCACCACCCTCGTGCAATGGGATTACCATGCACTCTTTCCACTCTTGTGGACTCTTCCCTGTTCAGACTCAGATTATATAACCTGATCAAGGGAATAGCCAGTTATGCTAAACATTCTTTTAGCATCCATGTAGATATCCCATCAGTCCCTATTGCTGGATTATTATTCAGTTTGTGCGAGAGCTCTAATACTTCGTCCTCTTAAAACTCGGTTTCTTCCTCCAGTGAAGAGGTAGTGAACTCCATTGCATACACTAGGTTGATAGCTTTTAGCAAAATGGGCACTCATTAGTTGAACAACCTCTTCTGCATATGTTGCTCGCATATCATCTGCGTTCTGTTGAATCCTTCTCATCTAACAATTGAAAAGTAGTGTACGGAGTTTACGTAAACATTGGCATTGGTTTCCTTGGTGTTTAGTGTTCATACTAACTTTGGTTACCGAAAATTCCTCATGTTCCTTTTTATGAGTGTCTTAATTTCACGATCAACTAATGTAACAGTGTCTTTGTGAACCATTGATTCTCTTCTGAGGCCAAGTAGAAACCAGAGTTTGAAAAACACTGGTTTATCAATCCAAATCAAGAAACTATTACGAGGCGAAAATACCGTTTTTAATGCCAAGTTTAATACCCAGGCACCTAGTTCCGAAGATAATTTGTTGTTTCGTTATTCACTGCGGAGCATTCTTTGAAGCTTCTTTTAAAAGTTTACTTGCGTAAGCACAAGTTTGCCTATTTGGTTATAAAGTACGGATACTTTTTTTCTTTCTTTAATCACTCTGCTAAGTACTGCTGCTCTTTTGAAATACTTTCTTCAGAGAGAGAGAGAGAGAGAGAGAATTAAAGTTACTTTTTTTTAAATGCAAATATAGCGTATGTGTTGATCACGTGACGTTTTTGCAAATGCTTTTATGTTGCTAATTTGCCTTTGCATTTAGTAGAGTCTGTTCGTGTCATAATAACATCATTAACATACGTCCATTGAGGTTTGATGAACCTCACATTTTCCGATAATAACACGTGACCAGCTGTCAAAGATTTCCCTCGGTTTTAATTCGAGGCTGTTTCAAAAGTGAAGCAAAATTACCCAAGCAGTGCCGGAGAGTTAATAGGAATGCTGTAAACTTCTTACATTCTCTTTAGATGGTCGTCCTCTTCCAAGCGTTTAAAACTTCCTATTTTCAGCCTTACTGCACATCAACAAACCACGCTTTACCGCAAGATTGTTGAACATTGGCGAGCTTAGAAGTTTAGCGTGGCGTCAAATAAAACTGGGAAACCATTTCTCGCATCACTCTGTATTGAACCACGTCCACTGGTTGGGTTTTTTAGTACGGGGAGGGAAGAAGTTTTAGATAAATAAGACATTTTGGCTGAAGCTTTTTATCCGGTTGTCATTAATCACGTGACTGTATTAAGACTTTCAGATTTATCTTAGTTTAGAAGAACTTTAAACATCGCTTATGATGGCAAATATGCATACAGATTGAGACTGGAACACATGATGGATTTCCCTGCGTTATCGTAACACATTACTTATTAACGGCGAATTTAAATGCTCCTATCACTAGGAGCATTTAAATATAATGGAAAATGTTAGATTAGATTGAGAACGATTTGAATTCAGCTGAGCTACGAGACTAGACGAAAAAATCGTGAGAAAAGACCCGATTTGCAGAAGAAAAAAATCATCTTTCATCAGGACAATGCACCTGCCCACAAAGGTGTTTTGGCAATGGGAAATTAAGGAATCTGTACTGTGAATTGTTGGAACATGCACCCTATTCCACAGATTTGGCTCCCTCTGACTTCTATCTCTCCCCAAAACTAAAAATTTTCCTCGCTGGTCAGCGATTTTCTTCGAATCAAGAGGTGATTGCAGCTGTAGAGGGGTATTTTGCAGATCGTACTGAGAACCGCTACAGGGACGGGATAATGGCGCTGGAGAATCGCTGGAATAAATGTATTAGCCTGAAGGGAGATTATGTTGAAAAATAAAAATACTTTTGAAATTATAAATTCGTTTTTTCATTGTTAGGCCGAGAACTTTTCAGACCACCCTCGTATATAGGTTTATTGAGTACTCGTAGATTATAAAAATAAAGTTTAGTGCATTGTAAGACCTGAATGTAACATTGTGTGTTCGATACACTGTTGTTCTCCGATATTAATAGTCAATAATGGTATTTATGTGGTTAAGATCATTGTCGATGAGCTTTCAACAAAGATACAGCTGATAGTTATCGTCTTCCTCTCTCCTCTTATATGTATATTAGGCCTAGGGGCCTGTTATGCTTGCATTAGGCATGGCTTATTACGAATTATCCGCGACCGCCTCGAGGATAAGGTGATTAGTCCTATACCTCCCGGTGTGTCCTATGTCTGTAGATGTTTACGGGGTCGGTTTGCCTGTTCTGGGGGGGGGGGGGGGACAAAAAACCCTCTACTTCCGTATGAGTCGATTGTATCAGGTAACCCAAAAAGTTCGCGCGGTTTTCGATAGAATCCGCTAATGATTTTTTTTTTTTTTTGTGGTTTGTAGAGTACAATTTTTTATGTGCGTCATAAGGCACAGATATGCGTCAGTCAATTCGTGCGCTCTAACTTGATGTGCACTCTTTTTCTGTCACGTTGAGCCATTTTAAAATGTCAGTTGAATCTGGTGTAATTCGGGCTTGTTTGCTTTACGAATTTAAACTCGGTTCTAAGGCTTCAGAAGCGTCCCCGCAAGATTATGTGTGGCATTTAGAAAAGAGGCGGTAGTAGAACGTACTGCGCAGAAATGGTTTAAGAAATTTGTTTCTGGTGATGAATCACCACGTTTAGGAAGACACTCCATTATTGATAACGAAGAATCACGTGTCGCTGTTGAAAATAATTCAAGATTAGTTCAAGGACTTTCACAAATGTTTAATAGTGAGTGGTGAAACGATTTATTTACACTTGCATCAACTGAGAAAATCATGGAAGGTAAGCAAATGGGTTCCACATGCATTAATCAACAATGCATCAACGATGTATTAATTTTTATTATGAAAAACCGCACGAAATTTTTTTATGAGTAACAGCAGGATGCGAAATACTCCCCCATGAGCCAACATCCCTTAGTGACAGATTTTATTACCTGTGATGTCCATTTTCTCATTTCATTAGCTGCGATGTCCTCAGAACAGAGAATGTGTGGAGAACTAAATGGAGAATTGCCATTCATTGTTAGGTATGCGCGCCTAATAAATAGGTCCTTCCATTTATACATTAGTAGTAACATCATCCCACTTAATAGCAGCTTAAAAGTTGTCGAAAATAAGGAGAAAATCCTATTTTTAATTGATGGTAGAAGCTTCGTAATGACATTGGACATTACGTATGAACAGGTTCCACAGTAATCTAACTCTATCAGTAACGTTTTATGATAAATTTATTATTTGAATTCAAATTATCCCAACGAGTTAAAAATGAGTTAATAAACTAATGATGCCAACAAAAATTTCTACACAATTACTGAATAAGTATTAATAATTCCAACAATAAAAATAATTACAATCCATTGTTGTTTGGGTACTGTTAAAACTTAATAATGAAATAGAAAATAAATAATAATGCAAAATTATAATTTCCTATCAAAAGCGCTCGTCTTCCTAACAATGTTTTGGTTTTCAAAAATTGGGATATTAATAATGGCCGAGCCATTAAGACTTATTGTAGTTGGAAAGCTCAAAGGGTCCAGTCGTTTTGACTGTGGAAAGTAGTTTACTAAAAGGAAATAAATTTTCTTTGTTTAGGGATATGAATTTCTTTTGTGGACACTTTACTCCTCCCTAATCGTCTGTTATTATTACAGTTTCAGCAGGATATGAAACGATAACGTTTTATTATCTTTATTGCTCCTTAATTGTCTTTATCATTGCGTAGATCCTTTGTTCTCCAAGGATCTATGGGAACTCTCCCGTTGTGTAAAGTAAATTTTGAGTGCTTTGTATAAATCACACCTTTGAAAGAATTTATGTAAATATTTTACGTCGAACATATAAATAAAACTGTATTGCTTCATCACAAACGACAATATAAACTGTTAATAGCTGCGCGTTTCACGTTTTGCTATTAATTGTTGATACGTGCAGCTAGTATTAATACCAATTGTTGTTTTTTCTGTATGTGATTCAGATGACTTTTCGTTTTATATTAATTATGAATGAAATATCTTTTATTTCTTCTGCTGTTTATGCCATCAGTTAGTTAATTAAATACAACTTGATTTGTGAGCACTATTTGACATAAGATATTTATGAACATTTCAAAATATACGGATGGAAGATTAATTCTTAAGTTATTTTCAATAAAAGTTTCCAACGACGTCCTTAGTTTTCGTACATCTCATTTCGAATAGTAGTGTGTCTAGGAAAACAGTGTTGTCTAAAGTAGTGGAAGTTCTTGATCGATCGTACAACAATTCGCTTTTTTTTTGGCGTGAATGCAGACTGATAAGAGACTGTTTGGAATGTCGTAACAATCAATACAGTGTCGCCACCTGTTGGAGGAATCATGAAAAATACGTAAAAAATCTCATTTTAATTTGTATATTCATAATACTAAAATATGCAACAAATGTAATTCTTCGGGATGACCTTTACAAGATCTGGATAATTCGTTATCATCCCAAAAGCTTTCATAGAGGCAACTGTATCACTTTTTGTGCTTCTTTCTAAATTTTAAAGCCTCTAACGCTTTGTTAATGGGAAAACATTATTCCTTTATTCCTTGTCCTTGTGTGAGAAGTATATTTTTGATTCTACTTAAGCTGCTAATTACGCATATTTATATTATTAGAATTATTATAATCAGCTATTATAGCTTACGTAAATGATTAATGGGCTGTAGAACTAAGAGTCGGAGCTATAGAATTATGCGCTACAGCTAGAGAATAAGCGCCGAAGGATTAATGGCTAGAACTGGAGACTTCCGGCTCGCTCACGTAATATTCTCAATGCGTAATTTAATTATTTTTCTTATTTACCTTCCTTTAAACATTTTCGGGTTTGTTGATGACTTTTGTCGATTAAATTTGCGAATTTCTTTATATTATTCTGCATTAGGCAATGCAATCCTGACAGCCGAGAAGTGCTGTTGACGCTATTGACGTCGTCTACATCTGTTTTTCGGCACGACCATATAAATTTTTAAAGATGTCAGTAAAATTTAGACTCCGTTTCCTTGGAGACGGACTACCGCTCGAGCTGTAATGACCCAGTTTGTCGTTTTGCTCATTAAATGATAACGAAGGTGACGTTGTCACCTTGTTACGAAACAGCGTCTTTCGTTTCTCGTGCTGTCGAAATGAGCACAATAACCGCATTCTCTTGGTTTTCTTTAATTCGTAGAATAGAAAAGGATTCTTTTATTTTCTTTTATTATTATTATTATTTTTTTTTGTCTTTCAAGCCATCAGTGTGTTTGTTGTCGGAGGAGGATGCATTTATCAGCAGCTTTTACAATGACATGCACTGAAATGCGAATTTCCCAAGAGGAAGAGATGTTATAAGTTGAGACGTTTTTAAGCTTTCTCTATTCTACAATGTTTATGTTCGGTGTTTTACACTCTTGACATGTTTATAAAACCCATTTTATTTACGTCTATCTCCTTTTTGTGGATCTTGACATATGAAGTATCATATTCTTCTCGGATCTCTCTTCATTATTCTCTGTAGGGAAAAAAAAAGAACAAAAAAAAGATGAAGAGAATGATGGCGATCTTTTGCTCCTGTAGTACTGTATTTGTACAAGCTTCGAATTAATGCATTAATAAAAGAAACCGATGGATACCACAAATTACATGTTTCGAATGACGAAAAAAATTCTGGTTGAAAGAAAATTGTTGAAAATCTAATGAAGAAGGAGATGAGGGAGAAGTGGATGAATGGGATGAAGAAGAAGAAGAATATCACGATGAAGGCGTTGATGGCGGATGAGATATGCTGAAGGCGTCGATGGTGGGAAGATAGGATGAAGGTGATGAGGAGGAGGAATAGGATGAAGGTGATGATAAGAAGAGGACGAGGAAGAAAAGAAATAAAGACATTGAGGACGAGGAAAAGATTTTTGTAGATGGGGACGAAGAAGAGAATCAATAACACCCAACAGGAAATGTAGCAAATAATAATTCCTACAAGAGAAAAAACAAATGGTATTATGCATATGTAAATGTGGAATATTGAAATTAATTGTAGACTGCTGTTTCAAAACATCAATTTTCCGTTATTTGAAATACTGCGACCATCATATGGTGAACCGCTTATCTCATGAGGTACTGTTAGTCACGAGCAGCGACCACCTAAACCTTGCCCAGGTGAAATGAAGACTGCTGTTCTTTACTGGAGGCGCCTGAAGTGGAGTGTTTGCAGTGCAGAAAATATACAAAACGTGGCTTCTTGAAGTGAACGTGGAGAGGGAGAAGGCTGGTTGAGACGAATAACATTCCATAGTTGCAGCTGCGTTTATTGTGCACTTATTTTGTTCTCTGATTGATAATCCCCAATTGTAACTGAAAGGCATTTTTAAAATGCCAAACTTCGGGCTGAAATCACGCCTCCCCTCTTACACCGTTACGCAGCTCATTTATGGGACACCAACATTGAAATATAAACGTCAATTTCCGGTTAGATAAAGGAATGAAGGCCGCACCGTTTTCTGTTACATTTTGCTGTCTCCGACTATCTTCGTTTCTCCCAAATGCTTCGTAATAAATATCGGAATTCTTTTGATATTCATATTGCACAGAGAGTACCCATGAATCATCTGACGTTTCCATTAGCAGGAAAACGAATTTTTTAATGTGTTAGCGCTCCAATTAATTTGCACTAATGGTTTGAGGATGGTTTAGAATGAACAGCTTTTGTTAGTAATTGACTTTCAGCGATTTTGAAATACATTAGAAGAGCGCAAAAACTTCCGAGTTATTGCAAGATTACCTCAGAAATGGTTTATTTACTGCACGGATCCACCGACATTTGCATTTTCGCTAATGCGCTAATTAATGCAATGGTCAGAACCAGTCCAGCCGTTGCTCGCCATTAAAATGTTTTCCGATATTAATGCTCGCATGATATTGCTTGGTTTTCGTAATTAGCAACAGTCACATCTTCTGCATGTTATTGGAAGAGAAATGATTTATTTATTTATAAATGAATGCTTAGCTGTATAATTTGTCTCTTCTGACAAGACGATTTTTTTTCTTTGCTACAAGTGCTCTTCCGGTTTCATTCCTTCATTTGTTGCGCAGTAAGTGGAAGACTCGCTGCGCAACAAATGTGTATCACACGCTTGTATCAGATTAAAAGGGAGGCAAGATATCTCTAAGTAGGATAATGCGTTGTCATTTTCGGTATGACAACTGATGGGAGGATGGGCACCGCTGTCTAGAAAAAAAAGGTTGTCCTATTCATTTCAAAGTGATGGGCGTACAGATGCCTTCAAGTAGGACAAGGTTGTCCTTTTCATTTAAAGGGATGGGCGAACAGATGCCTTGACGTAGGACAGTGTGTCCTTTTCATTTAAAGGGATGGGCGAACAGATGCCTTGACGTAGGACAGTGTGTCCTTTTCATTTAAAGGGATGGGCGAACAGATGCCTTGACGTAGGACAGTGTGTCCTTTTCATTTAAAGGGATGGGCGAACAGATGCCTTGACGTAGGACAGTGTGTCCTTTTCATTTAAAGGGATGGGCGAACAGATGCCTTGACGTAGGACAGTGTGTCCTACTTAGTATAGGACACTTTACTGATGAATGGACAAAATGTAATGATTCGACGCGTTAATCATAATCCGAATACTAAAGTGGATGGGCAGGCGGACGCCACCGATCTGGGTGTGAAGGACAGATGCCAGTATGTGGGATTCAGTGAAATTTATAAAATATATTAGGGCCGTGCCAAGTATGGCCACTCTTCTATTAACTTGTCTGTTTAAATTAATATCTAAAACTGTTAACTTAAAGCTGAGCATGGTAAATATAATAATGAATTACTAGATAAGGAAGAACTCAAAGTCAAGGACAGAATTCAATAGGAAGTCAAGAAATTTAGAAAAGGATGCTAAGTAAAGTGTCGTGGTGATTTGCATGATGAAGTACAAGTCTCGGGAAGACCTTTTCAAACAGTAGCAAACAAAAGCCCAGGATTGTGAAAATTGCACGAGCGAGAAGATTGATGCTTGTTATAAAGCTAAGGAATTAGCTGATGATGAATTGTGTGAGATGCTGAGAATGAAGAACGTGTATAGATGAGCAAAGATGAAAGATTAACTAAAATCATCAGTCACAAGGGATGTGTGTGTGAAGAGTCACAAGAAGTGGTACATGCAAAGGGTAAAATCATTAGAAATGGACGAAGAGAGGTCTTTAAAAAACTATGTCGAAGAAGAAAAGTCCCTCAAGTGGAATGTGCCAAAAATATTGGTCAGGAATAGTGGAAATGCAAACACTCGATGAATGATTATGGAAAAAAATTACCAAGAGGAGAATGGGCGACAAAAAAGTCAACTCAGATTCCTGCCGGTGAGAAGAACAGATGCTTATTTTGCTCTTAAAATCCCTTGTGGGAAAATATGCTCTTAGGGAAATAATCGGAAGAAACGCTGTTCATCGTGCAATACTAGGACAACTCTTTGTGAAATTAAACCCGGATAACACGGTAATTCAGATTAGAAGCGAAATGTCTGTTTAGTGAAAAACGTTTGCATTTAGTTGACTTAAAATTTGAGTTCCTTCCTCCATCCCCAAGTGAGGAATCCTGTTTCATACGGAGGTGGAGGAATTTTGCATCTGACAAAACTCGACCTTTTGGTAGCAATTCCAAATATAACAAACTTCCAACTAAAATCACGCTTTAACTAGGAGTTGCTGTTAATGTTTTGTGCGCCACAATTAAAGCACTGTTTTCGAAAAAGTTAGCAATATTTGTTCCTTCATAGAAACGCGCCGGTAAGGGTGGTTTTTCGATATGAAATGACAAAATATATTAAGCAGCTTAGGTATAACAGCTTGACGCCAAACACGTGCATCCACATATGAAATGTTTAAAATGTATAACTGATTTCAGATGTTTAAGGGTACATGCAGTGATCTTTGTCTGATAAACTGAGATAAAACGACTTAAGTTAACAAGTTAAAGGAAGGACTCGAGTTAGAGAGTTACCCTCGGGATATACTTTCAAACAATTTACTAAAGAAGTGTATCGGAAAGATAAAGCCTCAGAAAGCTTTAGTAAGAGAGGCAAAATGAATGAGTTTAAATGGAATAATTAGAATAATTTAAATATTTGATTTTCAAAGTCCAGAATGAAGTTTTACTCGGAAATAGGAAAGAAAAAAATTTTGAACCATTAAACTTTTGTAAAGACAATCTGCAGCCTGTAAGTCAGTTAAATTTTCTTCGTGCCATCTTAAGATTTTGGATCTTAGTACGCTAAAAAGCGTGAAATATTCATCACAGTAATAAATTATTAAGGAAAGGAATATTGTTAGTTCTGGAGGCCATCGAAATTTAGTAGCTCGAATCCAGGCCGAATAGTCCTGAATAAAAGATTCGCCTAGCATAGATTTCGATTAGCTGTTTTTAATTCTTTGAAACGGCACGTTGGACTGGACTCGGCAATTTCTTTATTTTATGGAGATGAATTGATGACGAAGCTTCAAAGTATGCACCACAAATCGTGAGCCTTTAGCAGATCAATATTTGGATTTCATTAAGGAATTTTTACGATGTAATGTAGTAAGTAATGAAACTTTTCCAAATTTCATAAAAATCCGTAGAATGGTTGACACCCTTGAAGGAATAAACATACATGATATTTGTGTGAGAATTCTTTGCGTTAAATGGGAAATCTTATAACAACATTATTAAAAATAATACACACTCAAGAGTTAGATAAGGATATGGCTAACAACACTGTTCAATTCATGTGTGAATTCGGCTCTAGGAAATGCTCCTGATTTTAAACATGTCAACCATGCTGATAGAGAATGTTTAGTTAATGCTAATTCAGGAGATGTTACTATGACGAGTGAATACTCGTCATAATAACATCTATTTACTTTATTTACTTATTTAGATTTACATCTATTTAGATTTATTTACTTTGTAATACAATTAGCTTCGAAAAACTTGGAGTCATGAAATAGAACGTGTTTTCGTGTTTTCGGAAAACGAAGTCAATATTTACATACACGTCATGGAATGAGATAAGTGACGGCAGAAGACATGACCGTTCCTTGGGAGGAAAAAAAAAAACCTGGGTTCAGTTAATGATTGTCTATAGATGTATCTTAGAAAGGATCGTGTGTGTGTGTGTGTGTGTGTGTGTGTGTGTGTGTGTGTGTGTGTGTGTGTGTGTGTGTGTGTGTGTGTGTGTGTGTGTTGATTGAGATGTACGCTTCAAAGAAGAAGATATTGAGCTCACGAAGAGGCAGAATTTTAAAGCCGACAGGTCTGGACACTTGTGATCAAAATGAAGTTTATTGGATTTATTCTCGGGATGTGTATGGGCACGTGTGCAGTTGATTGATAAGCCGTCTTGTTTGTAATGCAAATTATTGGTAGAAAGAGATTAGATTTATTGGCAAGAAAAGGTTAGTGATGCATGTCGAATTTTTTTTTTTTTTTTCATGAAAATTGTGTTCTGCATGAAATTGAAGGAAATTTTTGGTGCTTTTATTTATATTAAGAATCCCGGAGGGGAGTTGGGGGAAGAAGGAAATTTAATAGCAAACGACATTTTAATTCTAAAATTACAAAAACAGACCTGTACTTGGAGGGATATGAAGTGAGAAGCAAAAAATAATCGAAAAAAAAACGTTCAGTGAACTAAAAAAGAAAATTAGTTGGGGGAAATGAGGACACACTCGAAAAAAAAAAAAAACTAAGGACACGAGGCGTAGAGTCCACACTTCCAAATTTAACTCGGTGGTCAGATACTGATTGATTAAGCAATGTCATGAGGACAGCACGTGCCGATTAAGTGAATAGATCGACAGCGGTAACACCGAGTGTCACAATTAAAAAGAACCGTTTATTTTACATTCATAAGGACCGCATGCGCGCGCACACACAATTAATCTTCTGCTTTACTATTAGTATTCCTTATTAAGAATCAAATATACAAAAAAATCATAAAAACCAGAATTGTTCTAGATATCGTACAACTGGTACCTTTAGGAAATTGCCTAAAGGTACCTCTCTCTCTCTCTCTCTCTCTGTGTGTGTGTGTGTGTGTGTGTGTGTGTGTGTTGTTTACTTCTGTTTATTTCATCGCTTTAACTTTTAATAAAAGTGCAATATTTTGCATTCAGGTTCGATTCTGAGCCCATCAATCATTTCCACCGTTAATATAAGGGATCAGGTCTATTCTAAGGAAATTGAAAATAAATCTGCTAAATATGCAAATTTGGCAATTCTTTCACTAATTCCGAGCTGTTTAGTTCCTTACCCCTTCTTCCAAGTGAGAAAAACACTGTTAAAGAGCTCCAATGTAGTACGATTTCCCTCAAGAAAGGTGGTGCAAGCATTTCTCTATGACGGAATGGCCATCTCCATTATTATTACACAATCAGGTAGACAAGAACACAAACCGTTTAAAGGGAAGTAATATTTTTCATCCTTGCTGTTTACACTAGAGAACCTGCTATAATGACCTGAGTATTTCTTTCTTCATATATCATACGTGCACCAAGAGTGTTTCCATATTCATTTTTATCTTCACTTCGCACGAATAAATTCTCTTACCTTAACACAGTTTACGTAAGAAAATATGTCATTTTTCTCTTAAATAATAATGGAACTTATATTTACTTATAAAATATATTTAAATGATTTAAACACGTTAATAAAGTTTGCCAAAATATGAGAAACATATCATACACCTTTAAATGGTCTATATCATAATATATTAAAAACAATGTGAAAAATTACACAATCACAGATAATCACCCAAATCAGCTAGTTCGACAGGCAGCGGACTACAAGCCATCAGATCATTTCAAACATAAAAAAACCGGAATCCTCCATCGCAAGAGAAAGCTGATACAGCCTCAATGCTCACAATGAGCGGGTAAATTACCCACAATAATCTCATCACCCACAATCTAAAATCCAGATGAAGGGATAAAGAGTCAAGGACTCAGTCCATCAACCAATTAAGTTCAAAGAAGATTTCAAAATTTATTTTTCCTCATCAGTGTTTTCGTTTGTAAATTTAATTTTATTGACCGTATACTTTTTTACGCGAAGATCTTTTTTAAGCTATGAAGATTCGTTAATATCACTGGAAAGAGTATGCACCACAGATTACACGCTGAGATTTGGAATTCAGATGTAGCTAACCACATGCGTTTTCAAATAGCGCAAATCATTTTGAAGTCCAAGCCTCCACCTCTGGATCTTATTCAGAAATGAAGGATTTCAGAAATAAAGTAAAGTGAGTTCAAGATACAAATTGATACTACAGGAAATTAACATCATTGCAACGTGACTATTCTACATATCTTGAATGTCTTACTAACTGCATCCTTCTTGTCTGTGTGGCCTTCCAAAAGTCCGCAAAGCAAATATTCCGTGACGTCTTTGTTGGACTGCATTGGCTCGCCTTGCTACATAATTGCCAAACACCTTTCTAAACGACTTCTGGCGTTCATGGGAATCATTATCAAGAATAGCAAAGCAAAGGTATCAGAGCTTCATCTGTGCTCAAGTGATCTTTTTTCAGCTGAGATATTGCATTTTAACTTCCTCAAGCAAGACTTTCCGGCGGATATTGTCCGTTTATTTGACTTCGTCCTTCACTCTAGAGTTTTAGCAACAAATTGCGGGAACATCAATGAGTGGTCCTCTTTCTAATTACCAACCCTTGCTAATTACTGACGGCATCTTTCCTACACCATCCTTATGGTACAACTATGTAGATGATATCCTTGCGGTTCGTCATGGATAGTTCCCTTGAGATCTACAAGAGTTCTTCAATAAGACCAACAGATTTTACCATCTCATCTAGTTCACTGTTGAAGTAGAAGAGGATAATCAGATTTCCATTGGCCTTCATTTCTCAGTTTTTAGAAAGAAAACTCATACTATTTCACACCATCATTCTAATAACACATCTGACACCATTAAGATTCTGGTACATCGATTATGTCTTCCTTGCTAATGGCTTTACGGAATCTTATATCAACAAAACCATCGATAGTTATAATTTCCTTGTCACCTGTCTCTCATCGTCTTGGTGACACTGACGTGATCCATTATGTTACCACTCCTTGTGTTAAAGGCGTCTCTGAATGTATAGCCAAACCATCATTCTTATCGTCTCTGTCGGCCTACTGGTGTAATTATCCACCACTGTGGATTATCATATTTTGACCAAACAGGTAGATCGGCGATGAATATCAAATTTCATGGGCCTGCATAGTCGGGACTTGCAGAACACGTTATCGCCACCGAACACCGAATCATTTGAAAGAAGATTAAGGTTCTCCATAAAAGGGTTAGCTCATGGAAAGCTTATGTAAAGAAAGTTGTGAAACCTTGCTACATCTAAACAGAAGTGATGCTCTGTGATTTTCCCTTTCATGAGAAATAATTAATGATTTCTTGTTAAAGGTATTTTCATTGGATCTTCATGTATTTAGACTATCATTCTAAACGATGTACGTCATTCACGCGCGTTCATTGTTGAATCTTTCTGTTTATATTCTTCTTCTTCAGTTTGAAAGTCCCAGTGAAGATCCTGTTGATACTAAGGCGATAATTCTATGGTAATAAAAAATATGGAAGGAAAATCCGTATTTAATTGTCAATTTAGTCATTTTCTTGTTTAATTATTTTATTAGTTTTCTCCTTTAAAAATATTTTAAACGCTTTCTTTTAAGGTTCCAAAAATACGATCCTCGTATGGAACAGGGATTAGAAGTGTAGAATGTTCTTTCCAAGCAGTCTTAAACCTAAATATTTGGGTATCATTTATAAAAGGCACCAATCTTCTCGCTTGTTAGTTTTCTAATATGGCATTCTGAAGAATTATTCGTGTCCTTTGGGTGAACAAGCCCGGATTGAAATCTCCTTTACAATTCGACGAATCTGCATAACTCATTGGTCTTACTGATGTGGCAAAGTTTTCCCTTTCATTCTATGGAGAAGCATAAAAATGATTTTGAAAAAGTGTGTTGCAAACAGAAAACACTTCCACATCGATTTATTTACTATTTGTAAATTTTAGTTCTAAATTAAAATCAGCAAAATGTTTTTCTGATTTTGTGTTTAAAAATGCTTTCTTTTATGATTTTAAAATGGCTATTTAGGTGTATACGATGAGATAGTTTCAGCAAAGGCATTAAATCAAGAAAAGCTTTAAGAAATGTGGGAACATACAAGAAAAATGAAATTACCCGAAGTGTGGTATGTCAAAACACTGTGGAGATCAAACTGATTGGTTGATTTCGATTTACGGCCAAGGCAACTAGGGCTAGGAGGACAGTGTATTATGTCTGTAAATTGCGTGTGTCCTTCTGGCTCATTTGCCGGATGAAACTGATTTTCCGGGAACAAAACCCTTTCCACCTCCGTACGAGACCGGTTAACGTGACACTTTAAAACCCCGATAAAAGTTCTTCGCGTCCTAGACAGCATTCGAACCCAGGACTTTCTAACCAAAGAGGACATCGTCGAAACCGACTGAGGCTTCTTGGAGATCAAAGGGGATATATTTTCTGTTAAAAGGTGGATTTTGTAATGAGTATGTTAGTCCTACCTTACAGATTCAAGTCACATTCGCAACATTCTTCTGTATACGCGATGAAGTATCTTGTTTAAAAGCGAATATGTGTAGTGTTTGTATTATTAATAGGAAAAAGTGGGAGAAAGTAGATCGTTAAAGTATTTTAGCTAATATGAATGGATTTTGAGTTACTGATTGTTACGTGGATTCTACGCCCATTTATACTTTTCGCCATAAAACACCACATGAGGAGAAAATCACAGAGAAAAGTGCGATAATCAACAAACGGAAAACTAACCGACTTTCTACTATTATATGATCAAGTAATGATTCCTTACAAACAAACACACGTCTCTGGTTTAATTATAACTTTCCTCTTTCTCACCAAGGGCTGTTAAATTTCTAAATACAAAGGAGGGGGGGGATCTTATGCCATATTTAAATGCATGACTCTCCTAAAAGCGCACTTTCGCTGTTTCTATCTGTTCTTCTTCCGTAAACTGACATCGCACTTTTTTTGTTAGACACAAGTGGTTTGCAGAGCGCCATCCTCTCATGAGTGTCAATACCTTCAACTGTTTGCGCACTTTTCAAAAGGGTAGTTCCGTGTTGAATTGTGGCGTGAGAACCCGCGAGTTGACTGATTATATATTTGCCCACAAGGTGATCGATTTTGTTTTTTGTTCTTTCTCTCCTTCAGTAGGTTCTTGCGTCCTAAATTACACTTACCGGGGTGGATTTTTTCCCCCTCTTTGCCAACTGTGGACAATAAATCCTGAAAGCAATCTGGACTGACACATTTGATTGATTTAAGAGATGAGCTGGATACATGGACGCTCGCGATTATGCTTTTTTATTGCGCCGATAGGAACAACCTACATTTGCCACTGTTTATGCAGAATATCACGTAACCAAACCCGGGACTCGTCACGTACCAATACAAACTGGAGGGAATGGATGCATGTGTGGGATGGGCTACTTTATGTTTAGTTGAGGTGTGTGGAAGGACGGGGGGGGGAGGTAGTTAGGTAAGCAGTGATGTAACGCGCGTGTTACTTTGGTTCCAGTGACAATAGTAGTTGAGATTTTTCTCAGGAAGCTCGGAAGATGGCTTTTATTTATCTTAATTACAGAAAGGTAAGTAAGCCACGGTAGTTTCTTATATGTATTTTGATTTCACGTAAGGATAATGAACATGTCTAAGTAATAATAAATATTATTATGTTGTCCTGACACATCTATCATAATTGTGCGAAAGAAATGGATGAAATACTGAGGCCAAAACATTCTGGACATATACAGAGTGCCAGTTTTCAGTACTTCAGTTGATGTAACATTTGAATAACTGCAAGCGAAAATCCTACAAAGTATTGCGTGCACCACGAATAATCGGAAAATAGTACCAAAACCACGTGATCTGTTTACAAAACTATGAAACCAATCTATTAGATATGCCGAGCACATTCTGTACAGGAAAAGTGAATGCCGAAATTCTCCATCAAGTTACATCATACCTGTGAGGACTGCTGCTAGTAATATGGCGGACTACAAAGACATTGTCAGAGCATTTAACATCTTTAGAGAAGAAATTTGTGATCATAACTTTGGGGATTTTGACAATTTACTGTCATTCAGCGTTGTAAAGGTGTCACAGTTTTTTGTGAAAGGCTTTGTTGGTTGAATATATTGATTGTCGCCGACTTCGGCCATCGTTTTCTTAGCAGAATATGCTCCCCAAGCGTGCGCGGACAAACAAGTATTGCATAACAGATTTTTTTTTTTTTTTTTGTTGTTCGTATTTACATAGAACTGTGGCCAGGTGTGCGTCTATCTTAGAGACGTTTATTTTTGAGAGGGTGATTGTTTGAACCGGTGTTCTTGCTAAACTCATATTTCCGTCTTTCCGTAGAACTTCAGAATCGGTACTATCGCTTTCGGAGATCACGTATAATTGTGACGTCAGATATTGTCACGAATGTCACTTACACGGATTCCGAAACTGCGAACTTAATAGGGTGGGGTATGGCGTTTGCAGTTGGGGATCTTCTGAGATTATTTACTTCTGAATGAGGGATGCTAGTTTGTGTGTATTACGCTTTCCTTTGGTTACTGAAGTAGGCGGTGTACCTCCTTGTTAATAAAATGGAAAGCGTTGCGGCATCGGCATAAAAATGGTCTCATTTCGAATTCTTTCTTTTTTTTAATTTTATAGATTACGTCAGTTTTTGTCATTCATTCTTTCATTAATTCATTAGGGTTAATTGAACTGAATATTTAGTTAGTGAGATGTTTCTCGTTAGTCAAATTAGCTCCAATTGACAGTATAAAAAGTGCTCGGTGTTTACATTACGGTACTTTCAGGAGTCTTCCTACTCAGTTGGTAGGTATCGATGATGCCATCTGGCTGCAAAGACCTGGGTTCAAATCCCGTCTAGGTCGCGTACCTTTAATTTGAAGGTAAGTTAGCCGGTCTCATACGGAGTTATCAGAATTTTTGCTACCGGAAACTCGAGTTTTTTCATTTTCTGCATAACAGGCAAACCGGTCAGAAGAACACGCGTAAAATAGATATATCCTGACGTCATAAGCTTCAGTTTTGCTTCGGCCGTAAATCCCAACCATACTTATGGTCTGTGTTAATGAATAATAGTATCTGAGATGAATTATACTTAACGAAAGCTTAAATTATTGTAATCTGAGGAAGTTTGGTGGGAATTGCACAGATCTATATATACAGTACCGTATTTTCCGGTGTATAAGACGCACCCAAGAAATTTAATACAATTTTCTGGAAAAAAACTAACAAAATATCTCAACACGTCAACTCAATACTGATAAATATCGGTAACTGATTACTCGGATAAGATATTCTGAAACTTGAATAGGGCTCCCCGTTCTTAGCCAATGACGCGCTAGAAGTCACGTGAAGGTCACGCATCAATTTGATTGCACCATTAACCGCCTACAAAGATCTTAGAACATAAAAGGGAGTGCGTATGACTTGGAAAAGAGGAAACAATCTTTACCTTCATTATATAAGACGCATCCCATTTTTAAGGTAAAAAAGTGCGTCTTATACAACGGAAAATACGGTAGGTAGCCTAGTCTTGAAGATATCTAACGTACATTTTTTTTTTCCCGCTTGGGTCAAGAATTAAAATTATTTCTTGTCAAGTGTAATAGAATCTTTGACCAAGCAAATAAAGGAAAAAAAAAAAAACTGGATACATTCCTTTCGAAAATGCAGTGACAATTTTGGGTTGAGTAACGGGTTGATCCGAAATACCATGGAGTGTAGGCTTAAATCGTTTGTTTGCCAAGAGATGTTTGTTTTCACTATTGAACCTCTTCCTACACTCTTTGCTTCAGGTTAACCGCGAAATAGGCATCGCTTTAATCCGCAAAGCAGGGTTTCAAAAACAAATGCGAACAGTGGGAGGTCTTGTCGTACTTAAAATTTGATTAGAATGTCGGGATTAGGGTATTATCCCTCCTGCCTAATTCATTACACTAATGAGATCCGAAGTTTTTTTTTTTTTTTTATTTCTGTTGTATTTTTACGCACAAAATGATGGCAAAATTTAATTGGATACAAGTTTTTGTATAATGCTTTTAATTTGGTTTTATTTGGAGATACTAATTATATTATTAGCACAAATTAGGGGGAGAGCCTTTTTTTGAAATGTCATCAGTCAATTTCCAGTTCCATCCCTTTCCTAACAAATTAGTTCTTGTCCTAACTTAAAAAAAAAATGGAAGCCCGAATTACTTCGTTATCTTCATCTGAGGTTTAATAAAATATCCCAATTTGATGTACGAGGTATTCAAACAGTGTTACTAAAACACGAAAGTGAAAATGACACTGTGACTAATAATAATCAATCATAGTCTGTCTTGTTGAATACAGGTGGCTCACGCATGCGGAAATTCAATCTGAAAAAATGATAAACTATTTTTTCAGGCTTCCTATTCGCCATATAAATATCGAACTATTAAATAGATAACGTGACATTATATTTGTTATTGTTTTAGAGCAGACGATCAACAAAGCAGTAGGAATAAACAATTTTATATGTTATATAATATTTAATTGTTGCAATTAAAAGTCCAACAAAGAGGCATCATAGTTCGTAATAAGCTGTGAAAATCCTAACTTCTTGCGTTCAATTTGATTAAGCATCCAAACTGAATTTCACTTTAAATGCAGTAATTAATAATACTTTAAAATGCACTGCTCACTTTCTGCTGACACTTCTTTTATAAAGTGAATTTGTACAATTGCTTCGATTGCGTTCGTTCGCTTCTTGAAATAATATGTTACTGTCTGGCACGTTTGCGTAGGCAGTTTAAAACAAATTATGATTTCAAATTATAAAATGCATTCATTCATCAAAGGCTACACTAACGATTTAAAACCATACATCACATTTGGATGTACTTTTAAGTGTATTGAATTGAAAGAAATTTAGTTACGAAATAAATGAACTATAGTTGTGAGAACTAAAGAATGAATTGAAAGAGTATCAGGTTTCGAAAATAGAGAACTTCAAACGTTTCAGAAACAATAATGCGTGATATTGATGGAAGGTGAAAATACGAACAATGTGGAGGCTTCGTATCTTTCCTCATCTTTCCGAAATTCTAAAAATAATAAATATACAATTGATCTCACCAAAACTAAATTCTTCCCATCAAAAATAAATTCATTCGTCTCAAAAATTTTTTTTAATATTGGAAATTTAAATTTCATAATTTTTGTTTCTTATACTTGTATATTGGATATGTATAAAAATATATTTAATCATTTAAAAAAACGTTTTCAAATGTTGGCAATTTATTATAACCCAAATGTCAAACTAAATATCTTGGTTATAATTAATGAAATATAACTTCGATCAAATTGCCTTTGCCTCGGAGGGGAGAGGATACGCCAGTGTTTCTGAAGTTTTCAAAGTACGAAAATTCCGAGAAAGATTAGGAGAGTGAACAAATGGCATCAATGGCAATATCATATTAAAAATGAGGATATTAGGAAAGGACTCAACATTGTTAGCATTCAAGAATATTATCATGAATGTCAGCAGAGCTAATTTAAGGGGGAGGGGGGGGTCACTTGAACAGAATTGGTGAAGAAAGGTTATCAAAACAGGTGTTAGATGGCAGGAAAGAGACCCAGAGGAAGACCAAGGTGTAGATGGATTAATTCGGTCAGAAATGCTTGAAGAAGATAGAAATGTTAGATATGACAATATTGGAGTGCTCACAAGTATTAGACTAATTTGTATGAGTGTTGTAATAATAGCCTGAACCCACCCCCCGTGAGGGTACCATCATCATCAAATTCCTGCCATGTACCCTCAAGGGGCGTACAGGATATGATAGTACTACATGAAAAATTTACATCATTAATAACTTCCTATCTACAATTTTCCTCCAAATCAGTCTGTTGCTTGTCAAGACTCCAACATTATCATATCTTGTATTTCTATCTTTCAAAACGCTTTTTACAATATCAATCCACCTATGTGTTGGTCTTCCTATGGGTCTTTTTCCTGCCAACCTGGTAGAGAACACTTGTTTTGCTAATCTTTCCTTGCCCATTCTATTTAAGTGACCATACCACCTGAGATTAGCTCTGCTAATGCATTCCTGGATGCTGACAATGTCAAGTTATTTCCTAATATCCTCGTTTTTAATATGTTTGCCATCGTTGCATCTGTTCACGCCTTTAATCTTTCTCAGGACTCTCATATCTGCGGTCTCTAGGCTTGGTCAAGTGTTTTACTTCTGACCCAGCTCTCAGATCCATAAGATAAAACTGGTTTGAACACTAAGATGAAAAGCCAAACGGCTATTTTTTTCTGGCGAGGTTGATATAACTTAAGAGAGATTTTTGATAAAAGATTTTTATCCCCTTAACTTATATGGTTTGAACACTGTTATGTGTACAGCTAATTTAGTGTTCCGACTAATTTCTCTCTTATTCCATATGAATTTATTCAATTGACTTCCCACCATACCAGCTTTGTTGATTCTGTTGTCTATTTCCCTATCTAATTTACCATCTTCACCAAAAATCGAGCCTAAGTAGCTGATATGTTTTACTTGTTCTACAGGTTCTCCATTCACAACACAGTTGACATTTTCAATGATTCTGCCTATTTTCATTGTCTTTTTATTGCTGACCTTCATACCATATCTATTACAACAGCTATTCAATTTAGTCAGGGAATCTTACAGACTTGTAGCGGATTTATTTAGAAGTATAACATCATCTGCATAAAGCAAAGAGCTGACATTAACATCTCCAATTTTGATATCAGGTTGAATACCACATTCCTTCATAATGTGATCCATATAGATAATGAATAACAGAGGGGATAATGTACATCCTTGTCTCACACCAGATTTAACATTAAACCATCTTCCTGTACTTCCTTCAATTCTAACTGCTGACTTACAACTCAAATAAAGACTAAGTATTGCTTGATATAATGCCCCATTGACACCATATAACTGCAGTGTATTGAATAGCTTCTTTCTTGGCACCTTGTCATATGCCTTTTCCAAATCGACAAAACTTAAATACAGATCTTTGTTATATTCCCATGCTTTCTCGACTATTTGTCGTAAAGTGAAGATCTGATCCTGACAGCCTCTATTTGGCCTGAATCCAGCTTGTTCTTCACCAAGCTTTTCTTCCACAATTCTTCTCAACCGTTTCTCAAGTATACTTGCATAGATCTTGCCAGGAACACTCAGTAGGGAAATGCCTCTGTAATTCTCACATTCAGATTTATTTCCCTTTTTATATATGGGTACTATGAGAGCTCTACTCCAATCATCGGGAATTCGTCCCTCAGTCCAGGCTTTCTGAACTATGCAGTGCAGCCACTGTAAGACTTTTATACCACCATACTTCAGCATTTCTGGTCGAATATCATCTATTCCTGCTACCTTTCCACATTTCAAGCCTTTGATGGCTTTTTCTACTTCAAGTATGGATATGTATTCCTGCCTGCATGCCTGGTCAGTGTTTTTTACCACTGTGCTGTCATCACTGCTTGTTTCATTTAGCAATTTTTCAAAGTAGCTTTGACTGTTAAGCACCCCAAAAAGTGCCTTAGAGGATAGAAATGTTAAATATGACAATATTGGATTCTTCACAAGCATTAGCCTAATTTGTAGGAGTGCTGTCATAATAGCCTGACCCCCCCCCCCGGGGTATGTATCACGAAATTCATGACAACGATGACATTCTATTTTTATCATGTTCTTTGAAAAGCCCGTTTTCACTGAGTTACTATCAACATGAGTTCTTTAGGCATGTAATTTGACAACAGTTGTATTGTGATCATTGAAACAATTAGTTAAACGGATTGTTTCGTGATATCATCCTATGAATAGTTTTTCATTGTTGTGAAGCTTAAATAAAAGATAAAATACATTATAATTGCTGGTCTGTGTGGTGTAATGTTAAGAGACATATTCTACGAGGTTGGTTGAGGTTAAACGATGTCTTCTGACTTCCCATTACAATATGCAGACTGCGAGTTCGAATCTCGCGTAAGCACGGGTGTTTGTAAAGCTTTCTCCGGAGGTTTGAACGAGAACAAACAAGGCTTCCGGAGTTCGGCGTGTCGTTTTCAAGAAATTTTAAGAATTTAATTTAAAAGGTGCAAGTTTTTTTTTTTTTAACAGAAGAGCAATAATTAAATAAAATATTTCTATTTAATAAAAACATTATATATTTTTATTTAAAATATATAAAATGTTATATTTATTTCTTATTATATAAATGTAAATTTTTTAAAGTATTTGTTTGCGAATTTAAAAAACATGTAATACAATTACTTCATCAGTTCAGTTTTTTACTTGCATTAACTGAATATCGCTACCTTTCATACATCGACAAAAAAGAGCGTGAAATATTTGACTTCACATTTTAAACGAGCGATAACGTCGCAGGTTTCATTTAATATAAGAAATTTTTTTTATTAATATTTGTTTTCTAGTTGTATCATTAGAGAACAATAATCACGGGAATATTAATATTACGTCATTTTTCTCCGAATATCTCTCATGCAAATGTTTTTTTTTTCCTTCAAGAATAAGCCCACTTTTTAATCAACTACATATCAGGCCTCTTTATCTAGCACTTGTAGAAATGCACTCCACCTCTAGAAATCAAAATGTCTTTTTGTTTCAAAATAGTCTTGTTGGAAACATTTAATATGATTGATTAAATCATATTAAATATTAATTATACATATTTCAAAATTTTACTGTAATGAAATAAATTTACGTATTTGTATGACAGATTTTTTTTAATCATGTAGTTTTAATCATCGCTACGAGAGGGCGCTTGCAATACTAGCATGCAACATAGGAAGCGAAATGTAGAAACTTGTTTTAACTTGATCTACCAACTACAAGGAATAATTATTATGCTGTTGTTACTTTACTTTACGTGTAACGTGACTTCCCTAAACAGCTCCCTGGGATTTTTTTTTTTTTTTCAGCCTCAAGAGCTTAACTGTTGCTCGTATTAACCTTTTGAAAACAACAGCTATTTATAAATGTTAAGTATTTCAGTTTTAATATTATTAAATTAATAGACCTTGTTTTCAAAATCGGGATATTTGAAATGCACAATGGAAAATAGCGAAGGATTTTCCATTGTGCGTTTGTAAGGATGTAATGAGCGAGAGACATTAATTTATTATAACTCAAATGTTAAACGATTCCTTTATAATTATTCGTGTTTGAGTAATCAAATAGAACTTCTCCCAACTTCCTGAGAGGTCGAAGGTTGGAGGAGGGGGGATACGCATGAGTTACTCAAATTTTTAAAGTCGTACGAAAAGTTTTGGAAACACTGCACTATCAGATCAACACCGGAAGTCCGGTGTTTATCGCTACAAATTAGAATCATATAAGTCGAAAGAGACCGGATAAAAGTTCCTCACGTCATATACAAGTTCAAACTTGTATCTTTCCAGCCAAAGGGCTCTTCTATGCCAACTGAGGCTCCTTTACAGTGACAAAACAGGCACACACCTACTTGGTGGAACATCTACGTACGTAATATGCAGAAGTCATATCAGCTAGTGAATAATTGAAATTTATGTCAAAACATTAAACTGATCCCGAACGAATGGAAAGAGTGGAATAAGACTTCAGTGATGATATTGAAACCTGCCTGATTGTAAAAATTAGTTTGTGAATGAATTCCATCGCCTGTTGTGAAGTCGCCACCCTGCTTATTGGAAGCCTGAAATGAGTTGAAAAGGTTTCCACACAAACACATTTGTAATATTTCAAAAATTATCTTGCAAAGAATTTCATCCACTTCCTTAAAATTTGGGTAATGTACCATTTTGAATTTATTCTGAGAGCTGTGATTTCTCCCGTTTTCTTAAGGTTGCTGAAGGATTACCACTCTTTCATTGGAGATTTGCATTCGGTCTAAAAAGTAATACTGATGCGGTAACTATGTAGCTTCAAGATATGAGCTAAAGACGTCAGTGACATCTTAGATATAGAAACCGAAATAATTTGATCTACGAAAAGCAATAAAGATTGGTTTTAATTATGTCGAATAAGGCCCACTAAATAGGCTTCCCATATTGTTTCTAAAATTAGTTTTTGCAGAAATATTAACAGTATTTCTATTGAGAAATTTAGTAAGAATTTAGGAATGTAATATAGTGGAGATGAGCCTCCGTAGCTCAATAGGTATAGACGAACCCAGGTCGGAAAGACCTAGGTTCGATTCCCGTTCGAGATGTGAAGAAAGGCAGTTTCACCTGGAAATTCGGGTTTTTCGTTTCCCAGAACAGGCAAATCGGTTCCTTAACACGCGCATCTACACACATAGGACATACCGGGAGGCATGGGGCTAACCACCTTATCCTCGAGGCGGTCATGGTTTTAAATCGTAATAAGCCATGCCTAATACGAACGTAACGAGCCACTAGGACTGATATACGTAGGAGGAATATAGTGAGGACACAGAGTGAATTTAGGAATGCAGTATCTGTTCAAGAATGTAACATATAGCTGTTCTGGAAATCTTGGAAATATAATCTTGACGTTGCGTCTGTGCGATTCTTGCTAGTACCCAACAGTCGCTGATCAGTAGAACGTAACTTAGTAACCACAACACTTAAATGAAATTTCCAATTCTTAGTTCCAAGAGAATTCGTTTTTACTTTCATCAATAAATGAATTATTGAATACAGCGAACTGTAGTTATTAAAACGATCTTTGATGCATTTGACAACAAAATAAAAATACAATTTGGCTCCTCGAATGGTTAAGAGTCCAATGCTTTTTTTGCAAACAGCACCAACCCCCTCTGTAATAAAGTTAGCCTTATTTCGTCGGTCTCATTTTCCGTAATTGTTATTTGCCATTGGGTATCCATCGGATTTATTGCATATTCGATCTTATTGAAGAAGTGAGCGGGATTAAAGAAAATACGAACAGAACCAACAACAGTCAGCTTATTCACTTCCTTCCATTGTGGCGTTCTCTCTTTCAAGTGGTCAGAGACTTTTATCCTCCAAACTCTGGTTTTTCAAGCAAGAAAACAGGCGAAACAGCCTGAATGACACCGACATAATAGTGGCCTAAAAGTCTTAGATTCTTCTGCGGTATGTATGTGTCTTCTGAGATAAATAATCCAACAGCTGCAATAATACAACAACTCCTCTGAGGTAATGTAAATATTGTGCGAATGAGTCCGTGATAGAAAATTCGTTTATGGAACAAGCATTCATTTGTCTTCGCTTGATTTAACACCTCGTGGTATTGAACACCTTTTTAACCGTAATACTGTGAGAAGGTTGCAGGTGTCTTTTGCTTCCAAACGTTTTGAAAAATTAAATCTCAGTTAATTTCAAAAAATAAAATATTAAATGCCAAGGCTTACACGTTACTTCGTTATTAGGCAATGCTTGTGTTTTTTATGAATTTTGCGACCTCAAAATTCTTTTAATCCTCCTCGCTACACTCGATGTAATAACGCCGCGCGTGTGCAAAGGAATTCTTCCACGAGATTCACTACTGGAACGTTGAAAGCGCTTTGTTTATTGTGATGGCAACTTGGGAACTCAAATTGAAATCCTGTTGTTCTTGCAACGCATACCCCGAGAGCTCATGAGATCAAACACAATCTTTGCATGGCACGCATTATTATAGGAAGAAGCTCTATGTGGAATTGAGTGGATTTTATTTAGAAGAATAAAGACTTAACTATGATTTCTAACCTTGCAACAGAACGGGTGTAGTATTAGAAGAAGAAGAAAAAAAACGTTGATCGTATTCCACAACACAGCCATTGAAGTTTCTGTTCAATATTTGCTTTGCTGTACGATAGGTAGCGTCAGTCTGATATGAGAAATTGTTTGTTCTAAAAATAATTATTAAATATGTTGATGATCTTTTTTTGACCTTGCAGCCTTCCTAGGAACTGGAATTTTTCTTCCGTTTACTGTTCTCACCAAACGCGTGGTAATACGAATATTGAAAATTTTGTCGCTTCAGAGCTTTACTGACTAGATCTGTGTGGTCAAGATTGTCAGTTCCGGTTTATTAGCACCTCTGAAATTCAATCGTGAAGGCCATGCAGCATTTATCCTTTGGTTCGAGTCTATCTAGGAAGCAGGAATTTGGCGTTGAAAAAAATTAACCTTCTCGTTTCTGGTCATGATCGCCATTTTTTTAACAGTTAATGTCATCTGAGCATAGCTCATCAAGATCATTACTAAAGTCATTAAATAACCACAATTGATAAGAATTTGTGTATGGAGACAGAGGGAATATCAGCACGTTTGCTAAAGGAATGTGCAGCCGAGTTAATTAGGCCTTTCACATGTTTGTATAACTTGAGTCTCAGAAATTTTATTCAGAAATGATACCACAGGAATGGAAGGAATGTATGATAGTTCCATTGTACAAGAGTGGTGCAAAAACTGATGTGTCTAATACTAATTGACCTATCAGTATCTCTGGTATGCTAGTGAAGATTTTAGAGAAGTTAGTAAGAACTTGCAAACAGAAATGGGTAGAAAATGGGAGCAGCATGGGTTTACTGAAGGACGGTCATGTTTTAGCAATTTGCTCATATTTTATTACACTGTTACGGCCGAGTTGGATAAAGGGAATGGATACACTATGGTGATGTTGGATTTTTCTAAGGAATTCACTGGATGCCACACGAAAGGTTGTCACATAAACTGCAGAATATGGGATTGGAATATAAACTCTGGCCTTGGATGAGGGGATGATTGACAGACAGATATCAAAAAGTGGTATACAGTGGGCGTGAATCTGTTAAATCTAAGGTAACCAGTGGTGTACCTCAGGATTCAGTCCTTGGGCCATTATTGTGCAATCTATACATTAATGACATCAAGCAGGGTCTATCATCACATTCGCAATTGTTTGTCGATGATGCGAAGATAAGCAGGGCAATCAGGAATGCTACTGATATTCAGCAATTACAAAATGATTTGAATTTGGGCAAACGAAAATGGCTGCCAGTTTAATGTTTGTAAGTATAAAGTTATACACTTTGCCGTGATTAGAGTTCCAGAGGCATATTATAATAGCGGGGTTATGCTACAAGAAATTGAAGAGGCAGGGAATCTTGGCGTATTAGTGGATAGAAATTTCAAATTCAAAGGTCACATAGCAAAAGTTGCAAATACAACTCAGAGGATAATTGCGATGTTGAAGTGAACCTTGACATGTAAGGATAAGGAAGTCATTATAAGGCTTTGATAAGACCACACCTGGATTGATTATTGCACGCAGATTTGGTATCTTGGATTCCAAGGGGTTGAAGACGCCGTGGAAAGGGTGCAAAGAAGAGTTACAAAGATTATATCTGGATCATGGGATTTTGATTATGAGGACAGATTGCGAGTATGTGGATTGCAGACTCTGGTTAACAGGAGAAAGGGAGTGATATGATAGAGGTCTGTAAACTTTTGAATGAGTGTTATAGGATATCAACTGGTGAAATTTTTCGTTATATGGAAGGTGGGGAGAGAACACGGAGGCATCCATGGAAGTTAAGGGAAGTTAAGAGAAGGTATGGCAGCTGGTTTGAGTAATTTGTAACCTCCCTCGACGAGTCCTTGACTCCCTGGAGGTCTCAGATAATAATAATAATAATAATAATAACTTCAGTTAATCATTTATTGGATTTCTTTCTATTTGATCCACTACCTCTCAGCGTTTTTCACAAAAAGTCGAATATCTATGAATTGATACTCGTCATAATGAACAGAAGAAATATACGAGGGTGGTCTGAAAAGTTCACGGCCTTGACCATAAGTGGCAACACTATCGGCACGATGTTTTTTTTTTTTCAAATTTCCGTCGTAAGCATCCAAGATGATCCACGTGAAGGACGGCCAAAAACTATAACACCAGAAATCATTGATCAAGTGCATGATATGGTATTGGATGACCGGCGAGTCAAAGTGCGTGAAATTGCTGAAACTATAGGCATTTCAAAAGAACGTGCATGATATATTTTACATGAATAATTGCAAATGAAAAAGCTTTGCGCAAGGTGGGTGCCGCGATTGCTCACAGCAGATCAAAAACGCACTCGCATGAAAATCTCTGAACAGTGCTGCTTGGAGCATTTTAACAAGAATACAACTGATTTTTTTGCGTCGATTTCTTATTATGGATGAGACTTGCATTCATCATTACATACCAGAATCCAAACAGTAGTCAAAACAGTGTACAGAAACCGATTGTTCAGCGCCAAAGAAGACAAAGTCGTCGGTTCCATCAGCAGGAGAGGTCATGACATCTGTGTTTTGGAATGCTGAAGGCATTTTGTTTATTAATTATCTTGAAGAGGGTAAAACAATAACCGGGGAATATTATTCCGATCTTTTAACCAGAGTATACGAAAGAATTCGTGAGAAAAGACCCGATTTGCAGAAGAAAAAAAGTCATCTTTCATCAGGACAATGCACCTGGCCACAAAGGTGTTTTTGGCAATGGGAAAATTAAGGGATCTGCACTATGAATTGTTGGAACAGCGATCCCTATTCCCCAGATTTGGCTCCCTCTGACTTTTATCTCTTCCCAAAACTAAAACTCTTCCTCGCTGGTCAGCGTTTTTCTTCGAATCAAGAGGTGATTGCAGCTGTAGAGGGGTATTTTGCAGACCTTACTGAGAACCACAACAGGGACGGGATAATGGCGCTGGAGCATCGTTGGAATAAATGTATTAGTCTTAAGGGAGATTATGTTAAAAATAACTTTGAAATTATAAATTCGTTTTTTCATTGTTAGGCTGAGAACCTTTCAGACCACCCTCATATTTAAAGAATCGGTGCGAAACCGCATCTCCTCGTATTCTGGGTGTTGAACTGAAGTGATACATTATTTTATGTTTAAGTACCATACAGAACCGGTTAATTAATCAAAGAAGAATATTTATGCAACGCATTCTGAAGTCAAAATGATGCCCACCTTAGAAAATGAGGTGGAACAGCGAGATACCATGCAGTAATAATAATAATTACTGCATGGTATCTTGCATCACAGTTGTTTGTGATGCATGGTACCATACAGGCTTTCTATACTAGTGAAGTAACGTGTTTCACAATCCTAATGGTTTAAAGATTTATACGTAATATAGTCTAAGCGGTTTGAAAGGTTTGACTATCCTTTGAATTTATTCAATGTTCTTGGGAGTGGCGGATCTCGAAAGGTCCCCCACAAGAGTCAGATATCAAGCAAAAGATAAGACTTTGAAAACGAGGAGACCAGGAAACCTCTCGCAGTCAACCAGATAGTTTGTGGGTTTAGGAAAGGAACCCATCTGTGGGGGAGGTAGGAACTATCGTCTGGTGTTGTATCGAGTTTAGAGCATTTCCCCAATCTCCCGCTTGCGAAGATGGACAACTCTTTTCAGACGTAAAAAAAAAAAAAAAAAAAAAAGCCTTATCTTATATTCCGATGTATTAAATCATGTCGTTGGGATTTTCACTTTTCTCCCATCCTCGAACACTGTGTGGGCACTTTTTTATTTTTTGCAGGCCCGTGCATTGAACTCGTACATCATCCTCATATTACGTTGCAAATAGAAGACTTTGTGTATGTGAAATGGTGCTCGAGCACCATTAAAAAAGAGGCCAAATACATGGGTCGGGTTTCTGTTTTACTGTAATACTAATATTAAAGATGCATCACATTTCTGCATGTTGCAAGAGCTAACTCTCAGTTCTCGGAAGTTTACGCTTCGAGCTTCTGACCTTTCTGTGTGTGTGTGTGTGTGTCCGTTCCTAAAGTTTAGGGATCTGGAGAAATCTGTCAATTTTTGACACACATTTCAGTGATAAACCGTTTGGGATTTTATTTTTGCAATCAGACTTAAAAGGAAAGGAAAAAAACTACTTCAAACTACGGTTAGTAGCTGGGGTTGGGTTTATAAGAGGTGGGGGGGGTTAGTGTTACGCATGCGCAATTGGGGAATTCATTTTTCTTTTAACCCATCAAACCAGATCCATAGTGTATTTAAACCAGTGTAATATAATTTACGAACAAAACAAGATTCACATTCTCTTACAAATATCGACAACTTTTTTGTTTACACTGATGTAACCGCATGGCAAAGCCTGCACTAAATATCGACAAGTCCTTAACTTGCTTAAAGGGGCGAAGCAAGAATGCTTTCATATTCCCCGTTGTCTGTAGAGGAGACAGTGTAAGAATAAGGTGTTATTGAGCTATAACGTTCTGATCATGGCAGGAGAGTAACAGCAATAGCCGAGCCTCAGTCAGAACTTCATTGGCTACGGCATTGCCATCCATTACCCTCCCTGGATACCCATTTTAGTCACCTCGTACGACATGCATGAGCTACATTAGGGATACGTAAGTAAAGCCAATCTCTAAAAATTCGGACGATCCCTAGACCACTCAATAGTGGCCGAAAGACCGTCCATCTCAGCGTTGGCTCCACTCAGTGATGGCCTTCCACCCACCACCACCACCACCACCACCGAGCAGAACCACTCATATTCCGAAGAAAAGCATTCACCGACAAAGCCCCTCAGCGGGCCGTGCCGGAGAACACTTTCCCCGGAGACTCAAATTGCTCCCTTAAGGCAAGAGCGAACTCAAACTCTCGAATCTCAGCGTCCAATTAGTCGCCTTTTACGACATGCTTGGATTTGCATTTTCTTTCCCGGCCACCACACGGGACAAAATATCGACAAGTCTGTCGGAGTTGCTTACATCGCTGAGCCATAACATACAGAAAAAGGTGTTCATAAGAAGCACTTGAAATTTCACAAATGTTTCGAAAGAGAACCACCGCAGGTGAATTCTAAATTAATTATTATTAATTAATTTAGAATTAATTATTATTTTTTTAATTTATATATTTTAGTTGTAAATTTAACATATAAAAGTATTTAAATTCCAAATGTATAAATTAACACTCGTCTTCTTCGTTAATAAACACGTGAGTATGCAGTTGCAAAGGAACACCAGACGAAAACAAGCAGTTCTGCACTGAGATCCTCCTCACAAAAGTGTGCTTTTGAACAAACAGCTAAAAAGTTGTCAAAGAATCTCGGCTTTGAATTAACTCCGCTCATTTAAACTCTTACCTGTTTCTAGATTACGCTAACTAAGAGCAGCCATTTTATTGTATCGTTGTACATTTTTCACGTAGCGTCAGCCCTAATCAGTTTATCTTAAATTTATAGGTTGCATAGATGAAGACACGTATGCAAATGAAGATTAAGAAACCTTTTTCTGGAGTTTTCAGTGTCATCTGGAAATTCTCCGCTTGTAATAATATCCGGTACAGTATAAGAAAACAGCCAGTCTAGTGGTCCATCTGCTTGATCTGTGTTTATCGGTTCGCACTTTCATTCGACGGAAGCATTCAACAGGATGCGCTCTGCTAAACTGGAAGCGTAAAATTCTGGATGATGCGAAACAGGACGTTGGCTTCAATTTAGAATAAACTATCTGGCTGACAGTTTATTGGCAAATGCAAATACTCCTATACAATTCTAGTAACAACTAAGGATAATTATTAAAAATATCAGTAAATTCTTCATTGCTTTTTTACGGGCGTTTACAACTCATGACCTACCAAGTATACTTGGTTATCGTACAGCATAAGAATCCTTATAATGGTTCACGTCATAAACGGGATTCGAACCCAGGTCTTTCCAACCAAAGGGGCATCCTCAATACCGACCAGGCTACAGAGATCAATAAAATAGTTTTTTTTTTTTTTTTTTGTAAACCACAGCCAGTTCCCTACTTTCTTCAGTACGTATTTTGTTCCTTTGTTCCGTTTTTTTTTACATGGTTTTAAGAAATTAGTACCCTCTTTATTCTAATATGCAACTAACAAATGTGCTGTAAGAATAAAAGTAATTCGGTATGAATTTAAAAGTTGTGTACTTGTAATTTTTTATTCGGTTTAATATTTTTAATTCGTAGTCAGACTCGGTATTTTGGAAAGTTGTGCAGTGGGAAAAATCAAGCCTAAAACAAACTCTGGAATTGTATACGTTGTTGTAAATTCTACTGCGGCTCCTGACGAACAGCATCTTCGTTTTCATCTGATTTCACAGCAGGCTTGATTCGAAGCCTGCTGTGAGCACTGTTTGAAAATATCTTACGTGGGGATGATTTTTATTGCTCCGTATGAAGCAATCACTCTTCTTGTTGGAGACTGGAATTAGTTATACACTCCCATGTTTGTTTCCTACAGCAGAATTCTCCAATTATCTAACACATAGCTCGTCAATAGGAATATGCTGCAGGTCCGACATTTTTATATTCATATAAGCAAGAAAAATATCATTGTGCAGATTCTTCACTGAAAAATGCACCTGCAGAAAATGTTATTCTGCAGCTTATTCAGTGAGAAATATTTCTGCAGAAAATAGTAGTCTGGGATTATTCACTAAAAATGCTCCTGCAGAAAATTTAGTCAGGGGATTTTTCACTGAAAATTCTCCTGCAGAAAATGTTAGTCTGGAGCATCATTGAAAGATGCTCTCGCTCTCAAATTCAGCTGTACATATTTCGATTTTGTATTATAGGAATAGGGCGTCTCATAAAATGTGTGCTGATAATAGCATGTATGTACTGCATACAGTACATTTGAATTATTTGTCTAATACTTGTTTTAAAAGCCGTTTAATATTTTAATAAGCTAACCATCTATTAACTTTTTCATAATTTAATTTGTCTCGGGATAATTTCTAGTTCTGTTTGTATCAAACCAAACTGTCATTTGGAAATGGTTATTTAACTTATTCGAAACAGATGAGGCACCGTACACACGCCTAATTGCTATTTTCCGTTATTAATTTTCTGCTAAACTAAGTAATCGGCTTAATACATCTGACAGGATTCGTATCTTTTTCACGCTCCTTCCGTTCTGTGATACTTCGGTAGACTGGTGAACATCATTGGAGTGGAGGAACTTTGTTCGGATGTGACATTGCAGGACCTTTCGGAAATGGCGTACGAACAGCAAACTGCAGATCAAACCATCTGATATTGATTGTAATGCGGTTAATGAGTATAAATAGGAATGAAAGGAAGTAATTATCGACTCCTCTGAATTAGTGCGAGTCAAAGAACGAAAGGATTAAATCGTTGGTTTGATAGAAAGCAAATTGTATATGATATTACCGACATTATTTGTTTGCTTCGAGCTGCGCAATTAATTTTCTGTATGAAGTTTTCATTTCTGTCTTGATGATAGACATTATTGCAATTAATACTCATCTCGGTTTCATTTTTCTCTTCGTGTAATTTGTGAAGTCCTCTATTTTCAAAAAATTAACAATCTTTACATAAAGCGAATATTTTACTGTTCGCTGCAATAATTAATGTCAACTTTCAAGTAGAAATTCCGACACTCTAAGCTACCCTGTCATGGACATTGGCGAATGTAGAAATGGAGATTTTATACTGTCTTCATGTCAGCTTGGAAAGGTAATTACAAGATATCTTGAAGACGGTTTTTAATGGATATGTCAGACACTTAAACCCAGAGATGTATTACAGTTTGGACGATTTTTTTATGTGTTTTGCATTTTAATTGAGTATAATTCGCACCAAAACAGACAATTTTATAGGCAGAATATGGTAATAGTGAATTTGTGTCACGTGGTCAATGACAGTGGACAAGTCGAGTGTCACCAGTGGTTAACGCGCTTAACGGGTGTTTTTTTTTTTTAATAAATTGCTTTAAGAAATGAATGAGAACGTTACAAGCTCAAAATCATGTTTGTAGAATAATAAAAGAATAATTTTTGCATTTATTTGCCGAATACATATTTACATTAAATGATCTATAAATAACTAGAGTTTCAGCGCACATGACGCGCTAAAATATTCTCAATTTTTAATTTACCCCCCCCCCCCAATCGTTATTATAATGCGTCAAAAGTGAGAAACTATATTTGTGGCGTACGTCGCATTCAAACGTACGATGATTTGGACGTCGTTCTTTATGATTCTTTCTGGAGACCCTCAGAATTTTCACACGAACGTTTGAAAATTCTGAGGGGAGGTATAGAATATCAAAATCAACCATATTCACATAGGAAAGCACGACCGGAAACACCACCCGAAAGCAGGGGCGCGCCGGCAATATGTGCAGTGTGCGCGACGACACTGATGTCAGGCGAGGAGGAAATACTTAAAAAATGTTATTCATTAATTATATCAAAATAAATTACATTTTTGTTTAAATTTTAATTATATTTTATAGATTTGTCTTAAACAAATTATTTATAATCACTTAAATGTTATTATTCCTTAAGATCTTATTTTATTCTGATCCTAGTTCTAACAAGTAGTTTAGCGTAAACAAGTAAAAACTTGAACTTGCGTGAGTTTACTGTTTACAGGATGACGCGCGTTTGAATTTGTTTAATCTTGTTCGCACTCGCATTTTCTCTAAACATATATAAGGAAATCTGCTGCAGTTTTAACTTTATTCTATATTCTGCTGTTATCAGCAGAATATAGGCAACATCTTGCAGTGTACCTGAATCACCATGAGAAAAATTTAAATCATTTGAACAATTACAAAAAATGGACAGAATTAATTACATCCTTAAAAAATAAAACTTGTATTGATCATTTGCAACAAACAGTTTTAGATAATGAAATGAAACGTTGGCAAGTTATAAAAAGAATAATTTTTGTAGTACAGTTTTTAGGCAAACAAAATCCAGCTCTTCGTGGTAAAAGTAATAAACTTTATGATCACAACAATGTTTTTTTTTTTTTAATGCATTGAGATGTTAGAAAAGTTTGATCCTTTTATATCGGAACACACGCGACGTGTAGCTAATGATCCTGACTTTAAAAATATGCCATCCTATTTAGAAGATAAAATTCAAAATGAAATACAGTACTCACTTTATTGGCATCAAATATCAAAAATAACGTTTTTATAAAGTGTTTTTTATTGGGGGAGGGGTATAGGGGCGCCGACTAAGTTTCGCACACAGGTGCCGGACACTACTGGCTCGCAAGTAGTGTCCCTTCCCGAAAGTGATAGGTGGCGCTGTTCGCCAGCGCTCCAGGTGAGCAATTGGGGCTTCCTCATTCAAGCTTTCGACGTCTTACGAAGAACTTGCGTCGTTTTACGAACGCTGAGATGGCAGAAATGCACCTCGTTTCCATATTATGTATCCAACTGCTATTGAACTGTTCAGTTGCGCCATATAAAAATTTTTACACTACTTACTCCTTGTGTTATTTCTGTATCTTTGTGTCCCTGTTAGTACCTTCCGGTGGCGTTTCCGGTCATGCTTTTCTATGTGAATATGGTTGATTTTGATGTTCTCTACCTCCTCTTAAAGTTTGTACGTTGAATTTTGAACCACTCTGTATATATTTAATATGAATTTGAACAAATACGTTTGTATTGTATTTCCATTGAAATTATTTGCGATTGACTCATTCGCTGTGGAGATAAAAGTAAAGACCAAAATAGAAACGTAATATCCTTTCCACTTTCTGATAACAGCACTAATATGCATTCTGTTGTTCTTACAATTTCTGGTAATCATGCGTTTTAATTTCATTTCGAAGCTTGACTTCTGAAGGTTAAAATGCATTTTTCCAAATAGCAACAACAAAGAAGAAAAGTAATTGGACAATGAGAATAACGTCTAGTAATGACAGACATCGATACATAAAGCTTGCCTTTAAAAATCATCTCATTTAAGAACATGACGTATTCGAGCTGGAGCAATCTCAATAGCCAAAGTGGTCCGAAACATCTACAAATGCGGGAATTGGGCCGGTAATATCATTCACAGTTCACCGAAAGACATTGAGTCAAGCTGTCGAAGCTGGTCTTCCCGACTAAAAAGCTCCTTTGTAAGCGAATTCGGTACTCCATTGAAAAGAGTGCAAAGTCATCGTCATCATCTTAGCGATGTCAATGAAAGCCTCCAAAAACATTCAGCGCACGAATTAACATCGGTTGTGTCTGTAAGGAAATGCTTACCAATCTTCTAGATGAATGTGTTGTCAAATAAATTACTTCTTCGTGGAAAAACTAGTCGACTTCAACAAGCTGGACAGGCACAAATCATCCGACCAACCCGGAAATGCTGTCTACCAGTTTGATAGATCCGTTGTAGAACAATATCGTGTTGGGTATCTGGAATATACTAAGTACTTTAGTCTGCGCATGTCCTAGAAGGGTGGCCAACAATGTCTACTCTTATAACTCTGGAGCCAGTTCAAACTGTTCTACGCGAGTGCTATCGGGAAATGGTCAGATCAAAGTGGATGTCTTTAATAGAACGCCAGACTATACACAAGTTGGGACCCAAGGAAGAAAAAAAAAATTAGAATTGGAGCCAACGCTTCCTCATCCCAATGTAGTTCTCATCTGGCGCCATCTGACATCATTAGTTCCGATGGATTAATAAGCGCCATCTGCACTTCCTGTGCAGATGGCGCTTAGCCAATGTGGAAGTAGTCATTTTTTCCTGCCTAAGCAGTGAGTTTATAGAGAGTTGAAGACCTTAGAAAATACACAATGACCCTCATTTGTCAATTGCTATTTTTTTTCAAGAGTAATCGCATGAAGTGTTGACATAAATGTCCGAATTCCTATATTTCTCTATTTGCTAAGATAAAGTGCATCTTCATCCAAAACGATTAACAGCATAAATTTTGAGAGAACAACAAAGCAAAGTGTATTTATCAGGATAATTTGTTTTTAATCAATCCCCGATAGGTTGCAGAGTACCCTGGTGGGTAACGAATGTGAAGACGAAACGTATTGAAATATACGTTTAATTATAAAATTATTTTGCAATTCAAACGTAAGATTTTGATATTACAAAGAATCAAATTTAAATGCTAATGCATAATAAATTAACTTAATTCGGAACTGGCAAAGATTCAACTCCCAACAAATCCTGTTTTGAAACCAAATCGTTGAGTATAAGACGTATTTGAATACATTTTCTTGCGTTTCAGAATACGTCTTATGCGGTGCAATTACCACAACCTGTCTAAGACAGTTTCTTTAAAAAATTACATCTCCATCATACGAAGAAAAATGAATTGCTTTTCTCATTGTCCTTTGCAGCTCTCGCATTGGGGGTTTTCATTACACTACAATTTCGGCGAACACTTTTTCCATTCGTCTTACAACTCGCAATTTTCGATAATTATACCCTACGGACTGCCTTCTCATACGTGCCAAGTTAACCAACGACTTTCAACATAGCTGTGGAAAATTTTACGCCGTGTGTGTGGAACTGCTAAAACTATTTATATTGCTATGACGGTTCTTATTTTTCTTCGCGCGACCGATTTTCGAACAGAATATTCGCTCTTGTATCACTTGAGCGAGCGCAACTTATTTTTGTCCTTGCAAAAAAAGAATTAATTATTGAAAAAGAAAAACTATTGCCGCTCAAAAGCGCTTCTTATTAAGTGACTTAGATTACCATCATTACTCTGAAAGAGATGTGCAAAGAGAGACACCTCTTTTCGGTTTAATAGAGTTCGTAATGGTGTGAGAATTAAATGATCATCTAATCTGGGTGCTCAGAAGTAAATTGTGATTAAACATTGTGGAAGCGTAAGGAAAAAAACTGTTCGGTTAATTCCCAAAAATAAAATCCAAATTACCGGAAATAGTTTCTAAATTATAATTGTCTTTTTTTCTTAGTGTTCCGTTGAAGATATTCAATCTATTGGATTAACGTACTTAGGTGAATTGCGTGGTACAAAGAGATTTGAAGACGACTCGGGCTAACAACGTAATTAGTTTTTGTTATTAACTTAAGATCATATCTGTGCAAGAACCGGTATTAAAGGCCTTCAGACTACCTGTAATTTGCAGGTAGGAAGCGTATCCGTGCAGCAAAAAATAGTGACACACATTATAATGGTTCTTGACAACATCGCTTTTAGGGTTGTATTAAGCAAGATTATGGTCTTGATTAAGCGGGGAAGTAAACAGATGTTAGCAAAGAAAATAAGCTGTGAGAATAAGCAAGAACCTTATAGTTAAAACATTTCATTGCTAAACGTATTTTGCATTTTATCCGAAAGTTCGCCATATAATGATTGGAATTCCGGTTCATTATTGCGTCATGATTTTTTTTTTAAAGAATTCCAATTGTTTATTGACTTTGCCAGTGTAAAATAACTCTGAAAAACGGCAGCTAATATTCAGGACTAAACCTGGTAGCAAGGCAGCTTCTCAACAGCTAGTATATAGTTGCTGATTAAACCCAAAGAGTTCTACAAACTGAACGAAATCAGAATTTTACAATCATCCACATCGTATACGAGATTCGAATCCGCAGTCTTTGACCTACGAAAATATCAAGAAATCCTTTTCACTTTTCCCATACTTAGATCATTTCCTAATATTCCACCCATGTATACCGCATCGTAAGTTCTCTCGGTAGCTGCAACCATAACCTATCACATCTTCCTTCTACTATTCTGTCTCGATTTCTTGCACGTAGTGGCGTACCCTGCGAAGTTCCTAATCCCTTTCACACATCAAAACAGCATAAGCCTTCGTAGCGTAGCTAAGTCGGTAAACAGGAAGTCCTTTGGTTGGAAAGACCCGGGTTCGATTCCCGTCGGTGACGTGAAGAGCCTTTATCTGGTCTCTTTCGACTAAAGGTGAGTTAGCCAGTCTCAGACGGAGGTAGGTTTTTTTTTTACCGGCCTGGTTAGCGTATCCGCTCTCCAGCCAAAAGGCTGGAGAGCGGATACGCTAACCAGGAATACGCTAACCTGTTCGAATTATGGAATACGCTAACCTGTTCGAATCCCGCAGTGGGCATGTTTGTGATTGTCTGTGACAATACTAGTGATGGTGATGTGCAGTATATGGCGTTGGTATAGATGATGCGGTTTGCTCTAGTTGGTGAATTGAGTGGTGGAGACGAAGTGTTGTAGAGTAGGCCCTCCTCGATGAGTCTTTAGACTCCTTGGAGGTATCGCGTAATAATAATAATAAAGTCCCTTTGGAAACAACTGGGTTCGAATCCTATTTAGAATGTGAAGAACTTTTATAAGAGCTCTTGGTCGGTTGGTGAGATATCAGATCTCATACTGAGGTGGAATTAATAATTATTGTGGCTTCTACAATAAGAGATTCCTAGAAATATTAAAAAACCTATTTGCTTTATCAGTTACATTTATACACTTAAACCAAATATACTTTATGAAAAGTGGTGTTTTGATAAAGCAAATTATCAAAAATGAACATGCTAGAGAAAGCATTTGTTTATTTTTATTGTAATTAGTTTTATTTTCTAACTTTTAACTAGTCATAGAATCATGGGTACCATCTATGTTTGCTGTTTAATTCAAGAAGTTTGGAAAAATTAACCGAGTCAGATTATGTAAGGCGAATGGAAGTAGCCGAAGAAAGATGTTGTTTTCACTGTGATCTACGCCCGGTTTTAGAAGATCTTACTGAAGAGAGAAATGTCCTAATTTAAATGCATTGCTTCAGTTGATAGCTACGTGAGAGAAAGAATAACTTATGTAAATCGAGCTTCTTATTACATGAAGAAGCAGAGTAAAATAAAACCAAAGGATAAGGTTCAGACAATTTTAATGCAACTTTAAGTAACTAAAGAAATGAAGAAAATATTACAAATCCTTATTTTTGAAGAATTGTTTCGCATGTAATATTAACTAAACTCGCTAGACACTGTGCACAAAACAAAACGTGTACTTGGTGAAAATACGGTGAATATTGCGTATTAAATTTTCTTATTTGTTAAATTTGGAAATATTCATTTAAACTGCGAATTCTGAGAATTAAATAAAAAAAAACAATTCGAAATTCGTCGAGCATCAAATTTGCAATGTTAATAACATCGGAGATAAATCAATTCAATTTACCACTACGCGTAAATAGGATCTGGTCCGGAACAGTTTTTTCCCCCAACTGGTTGGCCCAAAACCACTTGCGCCTCATAAATAAACAAATCGCAATCGATCTTCTTCTTTTTCTTCTGCAGCTTCTCCCACTTAAGTGGGGTCACTGGTGATGATGACTCTCCTCCACATCCTCCTGTCTTGGGCTGTGACCACATCCAAGTTCTTCATCCTCAAGTCCTCTTCTACCAGCTCCTTCCATCTCTTCCTTGGCCGCCCACGTTTCCTCCTTCCTTGCACATCCATCTGCATGACCCTTCTTCCCACATATTCATCCTCCCTCCTCATCACATGACCAAACCATCTCAACCTTGCCTCCTATATCTTTCCTCCTAAGTTCGTAACTTTCACTGTTCCCCTGACATAGTCATTTCTCAGACGATCCTTTCTGGTCACACCACACATCCACCTAAGCATTCTCATCTCTGCTACTTCCATCCTGCTGATGTTATTTTTCCTCAGGGCCACAGTTTCTATAGCATACGTCATAGCTGGCCTCACTACTGTCCTATAGATTTTGCCTGCCTTTCAGATTGATCGGCACCGTCTTATCGCATAACACTCCAACCATCTCCCTCCAGTTCCTCCAACCCACTTGTATCCTGCATCCCACTTCCTTCTCAGCCCCTCCATCTTCTTCCACTGTTGAACCTAAGTATCTAAAGTCCCTCACCTTCCTGATGACATTTCCTTCCAGCTCCAGATCTGTCTCCTGGCCGCCGCCCACTGTGCAACACATATACTCTGTCTTACTTCTGCTCAGTCTCACACCTCTCTCTTCCAGTACTTTTCTCCATCTTTCCAGTTTAGTTCTCGCTTCTTCTCTTGAATCTGCACACAACAAGATATCATCTGCATACAACATTGTCCAAGGCGCATCTTCTCTCACCTCCTCCGTCACAATGTTAAACAGAAACAGACTTAATGCTGACCCCTTGATGCAAGCCAACTGTTACTTGAAAACTTTCTGTCCCTCTCAATATTTAGTCTTAATAAAAAAAAACTGCTGCATAGTCTTTATGAGAAATTCATGATATTTTAAAATCAATGAATATATGAATCCCCCGTATGTTATGTAACGCAATAATTATTTGCATATCGGAAATCCAGGGAGGTGGACATCAGGATGCATTAGGAATTTTGATGTTCAATTCCAATATCTGGCCCGTTTCGCAAGGACTTCAGGTAGGCGACAGTTGCTCCAAAAATGCCAAAAGCAGTGATAATTGAGACAATAACTATAATTTCCAATTACGTAACTTAAAATCTGAGATTACGTTTTGCACAGTTGATTAAATCTAGCGCATGCATAGTACAGTCAGAAGAACAACGTGACATCCTTTCCTTGGATGGGCTGGGTTCAAGTCCTTTCTAAGCCCTTCATTAGAACATTTTAGCTGAATGGTAGTTGGTCTCAGATGGGAGCAGAATACCTTTTTTTTTCTCCATCAGCGCGTGCATATCGTGTCTGGTGAGTGGCTTCTACAATAGCGGTTCCTAGAAATATTAAAAATCCCAATATTGTTACGAAGTTGATCCAGCGCTCCTTTTAGCATTTAATTATTGAAGATCCGCTAACTTTATCGAAAGTATTTCTTCGGTTTGACACTTGTCAATATCCTGTCTTTTTTTTTCTTCGATTATGTTTGTTTTTATGTTGGTATACTGTATTACATAAAAATTGGAAAATCTATGATAGTTCCCATCTGATCGATGGTGCTGAGTTTTGACCACCTGCTGTGTTTCTAAGGCGATACTTGGGTTTTATTGTTAGAAGTTTTTCATTGTTGGCAATTTCATTAGATTTGTTTGCGGATATTACATCAGTGACTAATATCACGTGTGATACAGCTAGCAATTAGTCTCTCTTTGCTTGGATTTCAGAATTAAGATGGTACAAAGAATATAAATGGGAATGCCTTTTCTAGAACAAGTGAAAAGAATTCAAGAATCTTTTTTTTTTGTTGTTCTTCTCCTAAAACAGCGAAAAAGTAGGCTGCATTTCAACTACGGTGTTGCTATGTCCGTAGCGCCAGAATGAGTATCAGAAAGTTTAAAAATAGAGTGAATCGATGAAATAACATGAACTGCAACACCACCTCCGCAGCCGATTGTAATGATTCACGTCAGAGGGAATGGAGAACGAATGACTGGTGTTTACTCTTCTGTTGGGGAAAAAAAAAGTCGTAATTCTGAGTAAGACTTTTAATATATTTGCAATTATCATAATTTTTAATATATGTGACCTGTTTAACTTAAATTCGAAATTAACTATCGTCTATTAAAATATGTGAAATTACAGAATTTTGTAACTCTATAACTTATCACAACAATTGAATGAGATCTATTTTTTGTTACTCTATTATATATGGCTTATTTACCATCATTTTATCATTTCTAACATAAAATGAATTATTTTGGGTATATTTGTATTTATATACAATACATTTGAAACTAAAATTGAGATCGGGAGGTACCTATTCGTAAAAATATTAAATTAATAATTATAATTGGATTTTTTTACCAAAACCTTGTATCTTCCTATATGTGAACAATATATTTTGAGAGAAAACATTCATATACGCCTCCCCAGCCTGGAGCCATACCTCCAAGACAAACATCCTCAAGCTACAAAGACTACAGAACAAATGCCTGCGAATGATTCTGGACGCCCCGTGGTTCATCAGGAACGCCCAGATCCACCGGGACATAAATATCCCCCTACATCTCTCCACTACTACGCTTCCTAGCAGAAAAATTCTTTATGAAGACATCTATCCATCCAAACCAACTGATACAACATGACGGTAATGACTACTGGAAACATAAAAGACCGAAAGCCATCCTAACACCCAACGACGAATAACCACTTCTGCTCACTCAGGGCGAGCTAAAATAGCTCACAAATCTCTCTCATCACTGCTCCCGAAACAGACAACAGGGAATATGAAAAGCGTCAAGCTTCACCCTCTGCGCCATATATGTCCTGCATCCTGCGTCCTGCGATACGAAAGAAGAGAGTGACTGAAGTAAGATGGCGGCTCGCGTGTTAGTGTTTCGTGTCGTGTATTTTTGATGGTAAATTGTGAATTTGACTGATATGTTTTTAGAGATTTATGCTTATTCATTAATAATATCAGTTAATTACTTGCTACCATAAACAGGCACTTTATTTTCTATACTGGTTTGCGATACGCTAGGCCTACTGCCGCTAGTATCGCCATTGTTGTATTTTATATCGCCACATCTTATTGCCGGTAGAAACCTTAGTGTGTCTACGGGATTTGCTAGTGGACCCTCAAAATTCCACAGGATTATCTTTACCTGCTCGAAACACTTGAGCAACCTCTACTCTTTCTCCATCCGTGACTTATTTCCGAATATTATCATGGCAAAACTTCTAAATGAGGCCAAATTCGAGGAAGTTTACTTTGAATTCCTCAGACTGGTAAAGCTGCTGAGTGATAATTGGCCAGGAAAAGTCAAGCTCTTTGACACATTTCCACCCACAGCAGTCACAGAGGATAATATGGTTGACATGAGTGAAGAGCCCATAACTCAGACGCAATCAGATTTAGCACACTCCCCGAGTATGGAAGATGCTACATCCCAAGACAGCAGACATCATACCTTGGAAACTGATATAGAGTTCCAATTGGTGAAAAAGAAGAGGAAAATCTCCACCAATGTGGAAGAACCCAAAACATCAGGGATAGAAGCACACAATGGTCCTAAAGAAAAGATACCACCAGTCATATTAAGGGATAAAGAAAAATGGATCCCTATCTCATCAGCTCTAAGAGAGCAAAACATCTCATTCTCATGGGCTAAAAACACAGATGAGGGAGTTAAAATACAACCCTCTACAGTCTCGGATTACAGACAGATGACCAGATTTCTGGACAAAGCTAGCGTCCCATACTACACCTTCACTTTACCTAGTGGAAAGAACCTGAAAGTTGTTCTACGTGGGATAGCTGAAGGTATCACTCCTGAAGATGTGTCCACTGATCTCTCCAGACAGGGCCTGTCCCCAGTTAAAGTGAGCAGAATTCAGAGCAGATAAAAGTCCAATGCCTTTGGTGCTGGTGGAAATAAACAACACACAAAAGCAGATCTATGAACTGACTGTAGTATGCGGTCTCAAAATTGCAACTGAGCCTCTAAGGAAAAGAGCATCTGCAGGTCAGTGTCATAGATGCCAAAGACTTGGACATGCCCAAAAATTATGTAAAGCAGCCTACAGGTGCTTGAAGTGCGGCGAGGGACACCAGACCATCTCTTGCACCAAACCTCGCACAACTCCAGCATGCTGTGCAAACTGCAGAGGACCTCATCCCGCCAACTACAAGGGATGCCTTTCCAATCCAAAAAACCGAGGACCAACAAAAGTCAATCTTGTTCCTCCACGTAAAGACGTTTTAAGCAACCAAACAAACCGTCTTCCAGTCCGAAACACCTTGCCTTCTTCCTCACAAGAAGGAACAACCATGACCAAAACATATGCTGAGGCTGCAAGAACTAAGCCTCCTACATCTCTCGAGCTAGAAAGCTCCAACATAACATCCGTTTTAACAGCCTCATTTGCCACTATGCTGCAAGAATTCAGCAAGACATGCCCCTCAACATCTTCCAGAAAGAGTTTCCTGCAAAGCACTCAAAACATTATAACAGCCATCTGTCATGAATAATAAATTCAAACCAAAAGCTCTTAAGATAATAGCATGGAATGCAAATGGATTGGTGAACAAGATTTTGGAACTACAAGAACTTTCAACTCGTCTCAGTACTGATATCATCTTGATTGGTGAAACACACCTAAGACTAGTTAATAACCCAAAAATCCGTGGATACGCTATGTACAGAAACGACAGAATTGGCACAAGAGGTGGAGGCACAGCCATATATATAAAGAGTTATTTGAATCATAACACAATAGACAAGCCCAAAACAGTAAACCTGGAGGTGACTGGTGTGGAGGTACATATATTCAATGCTGGGAGTCTCAAGATCTATGCTGCATATAACCCTCCAAGCATTCCTCTGCTGACAACAGATCTAGACTCCGTACTTGGTCCAAATGACTCCATAATAATAGCAGGAGACTTCAACTCAAAACACACATCTTGGTACAGCTCATCTACTAACACCAAAGGCCACACACTTTTCAACTATGCAATGCTCAACTCTGTTGTAGTCGCCGGCCCTACTGAGCCCACCCATTTCAGCCCTTCGGGTGGCTCGGATGTGCTGGACATTGTCATTTTTAAAAATTTAAGATACCATTTCAAATTGGAATCAGTCAACGAATTATCTTCTGACCACAGTCCCATAGTGCTCAATCTAGGTTCATCAGATCAATTCTCTCCTCTGCACACATTCATACCATGGGACAAGTTAGCCAAGGTTCTTCCCGATCATATTGGTCCAGTACCCAATATCAGTAAAAAGGAAGAGATTGACACAGCAATAAATAACTTAACCATACAAATTCAGAAAGCAATTGAATCAGTCAGACAATCAACTGTCTTCAACCCAACAAACCGTATCCCTGAAGAAATCATGGACCTAATCAGAGCAAAAAATAGAGCCAGGAAGAGATACCACAATACCAGAGCCCCACAAGATAAAAAAAGTATTGAACAATCTAAACAGGCAGGTCCGAGAAGCTCTTCAAAAACACAGAAACCATCAATGGGAAACCAAATTGGTTAACATCAATACTGAAGATCATTCTGTAAGGAAATTCTTAAGAGCAATCCGCACCAAAAAGCAACTCATACCCCCTATCCAAACCAAGAAAGGGACAGTTTACAAAGATGAAGAGAAAGCCGAAGCACTAGTAGATAACCTAGAATCTCAGTGCAACCCATCGTATACTAATTTAAATATCAACCTTATGTACAAGATTCATCGTCATGTTAGGTCAACCTTAAGACAGAACATTGTCAACTCAGAACATATCACTCCTACAAATCCAACAGAAATGATAAATATCATCTCCAATCTAAACAATAGAAAAGCTCCAGGACCGGATGGCATAACTAACAGAATAGTAAAACTACTTCCAAGAAAGGCCATAGTCCATCTCGTCGACATTACAAATGCTATCTTTAGATTCCAGCATTTCCCTTCTACATGGAAAACAGCCACAATCATACCACTGAAGAAGCCAGGAAAAAATGCTCACCTTCCTGAAAGCAAGAGACCCATAAGCCTATTATCCAGCCTCGGAAAGGTAACAGAGAAAGTGATCCTCTCAAGATTCCAAGCAGAAACAGATAAGTTAGGAATTTTGCCTAACGAACAGTTCGGCTTCCGTAGGGCCCATAGTACAGCCCAACAAGTGCACCGGCTGGTAGACATCATTACTAAAGGTTTCAACTGGAAACTCAATACAGCTGCCATCTTCATCGACCCAGAGAAGGCGTTTGATAAAGTATGGCATCAAGGTCTTCTCTACAAACTGATAAAATTTAATTTCCCAGTCAGACTAATAAAGGTAATACATTATTATTTGAAAGACAGATACATGCAGGTCAGGTTAGGCGAAACGGTTTCGACCAGACGCAGGATCTCGGCAGGCGTACCTCAAGGATCTCTTCTGGCACCTCTACTGTTTTCAATCTATGTAGCAGACATCCCTCTGAACCCAAGCACAACATTCACTGCATTATATGCTGATGATACTGCACTGCTGTCAAGTTCACTGAGCCCAAAACTGGCAACTAAAAGACTACAAAATAGCATACACACTTTAGAAAAGTGGAGATGGCAGACTGGAGGATCCAAGTTAACCCCCAGAAAAGCTCAGCCATACTGTTTACTAGAAAGAAAATCCATACCATGGAGGATATTTATTTATTGGGAGTAAAGATTCCATGGCAGACTGAAGTTAAATATCTTGGAATGATTCTTGATAGTAAACTCCTATTCAGCAAACATATTAGTTACATTTCTTCAAAGACATCCAACGTCTTAGCACAGCTCTACCCTATGATCAACAGACAAAGTAAACTGGACATGCAAACAAAATTAACAATTTACAAGATGGTAATTAGACCGGTTATCACTTACGCATCCCCAGCTTGGAGCCACACCGCAAATTCTAACATTCTAAAATTTCAGAGATTACAGAATAAGTGCCTGAGGATGATTCTGGATGCCCCCTGGTTCATAAGAAACACCCAGATCCATAGAGAAGTTAATATCCCTTATATCTCTTCCTTTCTCATAAATCTAGCTGAGAAGTTCTTTACCAAGACAAGTAACCATCCAAACCCGTTAATCAAGGAAGCCTCGGAACATAATGAAGAAGAAATCTACAAATTTAAAAGACCAAAATCTATTTTAAGTTCAGCTGAACGCAACTAACTTCACTGCCCTCAATGGGCGAGCATATAGCTCACAAACACTCCATTCAAAGTTCTTCCATTACAAGACAAAGGGGAATATGAAAAGCAATTTTGCTTCACCATCTAGCCAGAAATGTTAATGTTAAAATGTTAATGATACGAAAGAAGAGGACCGGCATGATGGTTGTTGTTGCGAAGAATGTTTTGATTTCAGTAGTGATTAGTGAGTTTTAGATTTTGTGAATCTTCTTTGATAGCGGATGACAAGGTAAGACTTCGACTTTTCATGCAATTTTCCGGCCCTTGCCTGTTCTCTTCGCCATTATATATATATATATATACAGTATATATTTTATATATATATACAGTATATATTTTATATATATATACAGTATATATTATATATATATATATACAGTATATATTTTATATATATATATATATATATATATAGGACTTTGTCCAATCGTTGGATAAGAAGCTGGCGCTCGACCTCCTCAAAAAACTGTTGAAGAAATTTGAGGTAGAGTGGCCAGGGTTTCTAAACCTATATTCAGCGACAGATGACTCCACAGAAGGGGACAACTCAACACCAGGGGAAGAAGGGAAGATGAACTGATAATCTTTGCTCCCACACCAAAAGACCATACAGAAACCCATGCTCGAAAAAAGCGTAAAACAGCGGAGACTCAGGTAAACGAGGGGGAATGGAAGAAGATGCCCCCAACACTGACCTCCCCACACCCAACAATGAAAAATTCCGCCAATTGTACTACGGGAAAAAGAACGATGGACGGCCCTTAGGCCTATTATGCAAAACCACCAAATATCCTATTCATGGGCAAAAAACGTAGATGACGGAGTTAAAATCCAGCCAGCCACAGTAGGCGACCACAGACACCTCACAAAAACCATGGATGAGTTAAATATTAAATATCATAATATTTAATAACAGGGAGTAACAGAAAACATCTGCACAGATGAAATAACTGAAGACCTCCGCCTCCACGATCTCCCACCTGTCAAGGTTAGCAGAATGTTGCGGGCCGACAAGAGTCCAATGCCCCTAGTACTCGTAGAGATACCCAACTCACATAAGAACATATGCAACGATCTGTGGTCTGAAAATCACAACTGAACCACTAAGGAAAAGAGCCTCGTCGGGCCAGTGCCACAGATGTCAGAAGTACGGACACGCACAGAAACTCTGCAGAGCAGACCAGACTACAAATGTCTCAAATGTGGACAAAACACCTCACAGCAACCTGCTCAAAACCCAGGACCTCACCGGCCAAATCCGCGAACTGCGGGGGCCCCCACCCGGCAAAATACAGAGGCTGCAGTCACTACCCTAAGAACAAAACGGACAACAAAAGGAAACAGACCTCTCAACCCTGCCCACAGGCACCAGAGTCGACTGCTCCCCAGTTGCCCGACACCCAACAAAAGACAACAAAACAACAGTTCTCACAAATGGAAAATACCAACAGTCTGGAAAGCCACCGTCGAAGCAGGACATACGCCGAAGTAGCCCGCCCATCCAAAAATATCCAGCAGGACCAAATTATTCCAAACATGACAACAGTCATCACAGCCTCATTGGCAAACATGCTTCAAGACTTCAGTAAGTCAAAACCTTCACCAAACTCCACAAAAAATTTTCTAAAAGAAACTCGAACCATCTTATCAATGCTTGTTAATGAACAAAACTAGATTACTCCCAGACTCAATACACATCGCCGCTTGGAACTGCATCAGGCACAGTGGAATACCCAACCCCCAAAACTCCAACCTAGAACTCACCGGTGTCGAAGTCCACACAAACTCAACTGGAAGACTTAAAATCGAAGCCGTTTACAACTCCCCCGCTAAGACCCTACTATTTTCTGACTTGGATGCTGTCCTGGGCATAAATGAATACATCATCGTCGCTGGGGACTTAAACTCCAAACATCCCTCCTGGAACAGCAGAACAACAAATAAAAATGGCCGTATCCTCTTCAGCTACACAGGATTAAACAATGCGTTCGTAACAGGACCCACCACAGCCCAACTGGCACAGCCCACATCCTAGACATCCTAGACATCGCCATCCTACACAACATCAAATACCAGTACAGCATTTAAGCACTGAACGAATTATCATCAGATCACAACCCAATCCTACTTCACTTAGGGAACAAAGACCAGTCACCTCCTTCCCAAAACCTCCATTGTCTGGGAGAAACTTGGGAAAGTGCTACCAGAACACATTGGTCCGGTTACCCATATAAAAGCCAAGGAAGAAATAGATACGGCAATAAAGAACCTCACAAATCAAATCAATAAAGCCATAACAGTAGCCACAGTATCCACGATTAGCCACAAACAAAATCGACTCCGGAAGAAATCATGGACTTAATAACGGAAAGAAACAGGCAAAGAAAAAAATACCACAACACACGTGCTCCCTAGGACAAAACAGCCCTCAACAGACTAAACAACTCTGTCCGAGAAGCTCTCCAGAACCACAGGAATCAACAATGGGACAACAAGCTCACCTCCATCTCCACAGTAGATCATTCCATATGGAAATTCCTAAACAACCTCAGGAACAAGCGCAAATCCCTCTCCCCCCTCTCCAAGCAGAACAGCACCTTGCATACACAGATGCTGAGAAAGCTGAAGCCGTAGCAAGAAACCTAGAGAAACAATGCAGTCCTGCATATGAGAACCTAAACATCAGCCATGTATACAAAATCCATCGTAAAGTCAGGTTCACAGTAAATCGTCCCGATGACAATCCAAGCCCTATAATGCCTACCGAATCGGCATCACCTATCGGCATCATCAACCACCTCAAGATAAAAAAAAACCCAGGTCCCGACGGCATCACTAACAAAGTCATTAAGGCACTACCACGCAAAACCATAGCTCATCTGGCAAACGTCATAAACTCCATCCTCAAATGACAGCACTTCCCTCAGTCATGGAAAATAGCTGACATCATCCCAATTCACAAACCAGGCAAAGACCCACACCTACCTGAAAATTACCGTTCCATCAGCCTGCTATCCAACTTAGGGAAAATGGCAGAGAAAATCATCCTCATCAGACTCCAAGATCATGCCAACCAATTAAATATCATTCCACAAGAACAATTAGCTTCCGTCAAAATCACAGATCCATAGACTAGTAGAATACATCACCACAGGATTTAATTGGAATCAACACACTGGAGCTGTCTTCCTAGACATCTCAAAGGCCTTCGATAAGATCTGGCACCAAAGCCTCCTCTACGAACTTATCATCGCTAACCTTCCACTAAACATGATACACCTGATCAAATCATATCTCTCCAACAGGAGGATGCAAGTCAAAATCAATGAAACAGTCTCAACCCAACGGAAAATCCTCGCTGGAGTTCCTGAAGGATCACTGCTATCCCCGATCCTGTTCAATATCTACATGGCAGACATCCCTCAAAATCCTCTCACATCCACCATCGCCCTTTATGCAGATGACACGGCTATACTAGCCAGATCCCGCCAACTACATCTCGTAACCAAAAAACTACAAGACACCATCCTGAATCTAGAAAAATGGTTTACAGACTGGCGACTTCAATTAAATCCCCAGAAAACCACATCGACACTCTTCACAAGAAGACGAGCATCCCCCAAGGCGACATCACCCTGTTCAACTCAAAAATTCCCTGGAAAACCGAAACTAAATACCTCGGAATATTTCTCGACAAACGATTATGCTTCAACAGCCACATCAAGAGCACACGCGCCAAAGCTTCAAAAGTTATCGCCCAGCTGTACCCCTTGACCAACAGACACAGCAAACTAAGCACAAGAAACAAAATTCTACTCTACAAGACAGTGATCCGTCCCACAATTATATACGCCTCCCCAGCCTGGAGCCATACCTGCAAGACAAACATCCTCAAGCTACAAAGACTGCAGAACAAGTGCCTGCGAATGATACTGGACACCCCGTGGAACGCCCAGATCCACCGGGAAATAAATATCACCTGCATCTCTCCACTACTATGCTCCCTAGCAAAAAAAAATTCTTTATGAAGACATCTATCCATCCAAACGAACTTATACAACAAGCTTGAAACTATGATGGTAATGGCCACTGAAAACATAAAAGACCGAAAGCCATCCTAACACTCAACGACGTGTAACCACTTCTGCCCACTCAGGACGAGTTAAAATAGCTCACAAATCTCTCCCATCACTGCTCCCGAAACAGACAACAGGGAATATAATCAAGCTTCATCCTCTGCGCCATATATGTCCTGCCTCCTCCGATACGAAAGAAAATATAAAAGAGAATCAATGTATTTAATAATGATCCGATTCTTACCTATAACCTTTTGGTTAAAGAGCTGGTATGCTATCCACACTAGCAAACAGGCGTTTGATGACACAGATACAGTATTTTTTATACTGCGTTTGTCTTTCCCCATGAAATGAAATTGAATTCTAAAAAAAAAAAAAAAACGATTCAAGCGGAGTGAAGACGAGATATTTTAATTTCTGCGAAAAGCTACCTACCATCAGGCCACTAAATCGGCTTAATTTGCTATAATATACGAAGTGTCGGCTAATTATCTAGAACGCTTAATGTTGGCAGCGAGTTGTTTAATAAGATACTTTTATATTTTAGTGTACGACATATCGCTTTGGTTAGTAGAAAAATTGTGATGCATTCTTGGAAGTGCTTTGCAAAATCACGTGGATGGATCTTCACAAGCGCAGCTGCATCAGAAGCCGATTTATTCATCAGAACAGTAATAACATTAACTAGTATACAGGCAGTCACTAATTAGTTTTCAGATACGTCCCAATGTTTGCCAAACAGCCATTGTCAAGCAGCTTTATTGTTAGTTGACGCAATAATAAGAATTAGTCACGTTGGATAGCTCAAAAAGGTTATTGTTAAGAGTTTTTATTTTAATAATGACATCGTTTGAGGAATTTTATTACTGCATTAAAAATGAATGTTCTTGAAAGGTCTGTGGTTCTTGTTTCGTTGAATAGAGTTAAACATAATTTTAGGCTTATTAATCCGATGCAATACTTAGAGCCAGTATGTCGAGACAGAGTAGATAAAAAAAAAAGAATGTTTGTCCGCTTTAACCCAAATTCTAAATTTAATTTTGATCTGTTCGTAAACATAGCTTAAGATTTTAACTCGATTTACATCGTATTCAAATTAGATAATAGGAGATTTTTGTCATCATCATCATGCGTATCAAGGATTTAGGCCTAGCATGGCTTGTTCCGGCCTTAGAAGTTATCGTTGAATCGTTTAAGAGGAGACGTCCTGGTTTTCTTTTCCCTAATGGCTTGTACTTTAAGTCTTGTTTTAGTAATCTTTCTCTTTTTATTCTTTGAACATGTTCCATCCATTTATGTTTATATTTTTTAATTTTTTCTATTACTGGTTCTTTCTTTAATTCTTTCATAATATTTCGTTTCTTTTGTGATCAAATAGGGTATACTTTGCAGTTTTTCTCATAAACTTCATTTCTGCTGTTGTTAACCTTTGTTTGTCTTTTAGTTTTATTGTCCAGATTTCACTTCCATACATTAAGTCCGGTAAGGCTTATGTATTGTATACTTTTAGTCTGGTTTGTTTTTGAACTAAGTTTAGTTAAAATATAGAGTTAATTACACCTGTTATTTTTAAATATTTTGCAATTTTTACGTTTATATCTTTTTCATTTTCCTATGTGATCATACATCCTAGGTAGTTAAATGAATTCACCTGTTCTAAGATCTTGTTATCTATTACTATTTTAGTTCTTGCTGGATCTTGTCCTTTAAAGGCCATAGTTTTTGAGTTTTCTGTTGATATTATCATACCATAATCTTTGGATATCTCATTTAGATCTAAAATGGCTTTCTGTAAGTTATCTTCAGAATTTGTAATTATTATTTGGTCGTCGGCAAAAAGGAGAGTGTTTAAGTTCACAGTAGGAGAAAGTTTAATTCCTTGATGTAAATTTTTATTCCATTTTATTATTATTTCATTTAAGTAAATATTAAAAAGAGTTGCTGAGAGGGGACATCCCTGTCGGACCCCTTGGTTTATCTCTCTCGTATATGATAGCTCGTGATTTAATCTTATTTGTATTTGATTATTTTCATATATACTTGTGGTAGCTTTCAGGATATTATTTGATATTTGTCTTTCTTTTAATATGTTAAATAATATGTTTCTTTTAACTTTGTCAAATGCTTTTTCAAAGTCAATAAATGCAATATGTGTTTCTAAATTGCATTCTCTTCTTTTCTCTATTATTAATTTTAGGCAAAAGGCCGGGTCTATACATGATCGTCCTTTTCTAAATCCATTCTGCACTTCTAAAATAAAGTTTGAAGAATAACGCCACGAAACCTGCTTTATGTTTGGGTGAGGCTATAACGGTACTAGTTTGATGTGCGAGGTGAACGAACAGGTGCGAAAAGTGCAGCGTCTTCCGATCCTTCACCAGTGAGGGACTGAAAAACGTTATGCTGTTGAGACAAAATCGTAAACATAGCTTAAGATTTTAACTCGATTTACATCGTATTCAAATTAGATAATAGGAGATTTTTGTACCACTCACAAATTGATATTTAAATACTAGAAAAAATAGTCATCCACTTTACTAAACAATTTATTCAAAAATAAATAAACATCGACTTGAATAACTTTCTTTTCATTTCAAAGTGATAATCAGATTAAAATATTTTCACTAAATTCATACATCTAGAAATATATTGTGCACGAAATATCGCGCATGTAATAATAGCAAAATGTAACCTAGATGTAATATTACTTTTTTTTGTTTACTTTTCATGCAGACATTCAATAACGAATCGTTAAGCCTCGAAGAATTCTAAAAACTGTGGTTATCAAAACAAGTCTAAAAAATCTGTTGTGAAATGTGCAGCGAATGATCTCGTGCTTTCAATGCGTGATGTTGGTTTTTATCAGGACCATTTCATGGTAAGAGATTTCGTTGCCCCCATTTTATTTCTGTTAATTTGATTAGAAATAAAACGAAGTGGATGTGAAGTTTTAATATCCACTTCGTTTTATTTCTAATTGCTTATTTCTGAACTAGGAAGTTGTTTTTTCTCTCTTTTTATATTTCATAATGTTTTAAGTTTTCATTTTTTTTAGTATATAATTTCGAATGTTCGTTTCTTGTGTGATTTTCTGATTTCATTTTGAATCCTTAAGAAGGTGTAAAATTTGAACAAAAAAAAGTGTTTAACGTCTGAGTACTTCAAAAGCACTTTTTCCTCCAAAAACTATTGTTTGACTTGAATGAACAGATTGCTTATAATTAACATGAAAGTGTAGTTGGTTATTTAAGAGTCGCAAAATTAAAATAAAAATACATAAAATCACTTGACAAAAATGAGAGATTAAAAATTGGGCTGTATTTGAATATCAAATAGAATTAAAGTTAATTTTCAATGGAAATTTAAGGATTTGAGAAAATAAAAATGCAATAGTTGTCATTCACCGAAATTTTTATTAAATAATCCAAAATGAAGTAATAATGCTCTAGTTAGTGAATAATTCTGGTTGGAGATAAAGTTAAAATATCGACCCTTGGAGGGTAATGGATGGCAATGCTGAACCAATGAAGTTTAACTGCGGTTCGGCTGTTGCTGTTACCCTGCTGAGTTTCGAGACTTCGCTCTCTTAGGGTTTTTGCCTTAAGGGAGCAATTTGAGTCTCTGGGGGAAGTGTTCTCCGGCACGGCCCGCTGAGGGGTTCTTGTCGGTGAATTATTTTCTTCGGAATGAGCGGTTCTGCTCGGTGGTCGAGTTTCACTGAGTGGAACCAACGCCGAGATTTAGACGGTCTTTCGCCCACGAATGAATGGCCTAGAGATCGTCTGATTTTTTGAGATTTTACCCCTTTACTTAAACAGAGGGTAATGGATGGCAATGCTGTAGCCTATGAAGTTCTAACTGAGGCTCGGCCATTGCTGTTACCCTCCTGCCATGATCAGAGCTTTAATTTAATAGCTCAATAACACCTTATCCCTACACTGTCCTCTACAGATAATGGGGAAGATGAAAAGCATTCTTGCTTCGCTCCTTTAAGCCAGTCCTTATAAGGACTATAAGTGAATAATTCTGATTCTGGCTTTTGATGTGAACGGACGTATTATATTATATATTATTTTAGACTGAGCCTGATTAGTTTGTTTACAAGGTTTTTCACGAAACGCGCATTGCACTGGCGTAGACACAGTTTGTTTCCTACTGTTTCCCCCTCTGCATGAAACATGCAAGAGGTGTCATGGCCGGCAGGCCCCACCCGCAATGAGGACCAGTGGTGGATTTATGGTTTTATTTAGGGGGCTAGGATTTCAATCTGTGGCCAAGTGAATTCGTGACACTCCTTTTCCCTACTGTAGGACAGCTAGTGGTATTTTATTGCTGGTAGACACCTGAGTGTCTACGGGATTTGCTAGTGGACCCTCAAAATTCCACAGGATTACCTGTAACCTGCTCGGGACACCTGAGCAATCTCTACTCTTTCTCCATCTGTGTCTTTACACATTTCTAAATTATTGTTGTCATGGCAAAACTTCGGAATAAGGCCAAATTCGAGGAAGTATACAAGGAATTCCTCAGACTAGGAAAGCTACTGCTGAGTGATAATTGGCCGGGCAAAGTCAAGCTCTTGACACATCCCCCCCCCTTCTGACGCAATCTGATTTTGCACACTCCCCAAGTATGGAAGATGCTACATCCCAAGACAGCAGTTATCAGACCTTGGAAACAGATACATAATTCCAAATGGTCAAAAAGAAGAGGAAAATCTCCACCAATGTTGAAGAACCCAAAACAACAGGATGGAAGCACTCAATGTTCCTAAAGAAAATATACCACCAGTCATCTTAAGGGATAAGGAAAAACGGATCCCTGTCTCTTCAGCCCTCAGAGAACAAAACATCTCATTCTCATGGGCCAAAAACTCAGATGAGGGAGTTAAAATACAACCCACTACTGTCATGGATTACAGACAGATGTCCAGATTTATGGACAATGCTAATGTCCCATACCACACCTTCACTTTACCCAGCGAAAAAAAGAACCTGAGGTGGTTCTATGTGGGATAGCTGAAGGTATCACTCCTGAAGATGTGAGCACTGATCTCTCTAGACAGGGCCTGTCCACAGTAAAAGTGAGCAGGATGCTCAGAGCAGATAAAAGACCAATGCCTTTGGTGCTGGTGGAAATAAGCAACACACAGAAACAAATCTACGATCTAACTGTAGTATGCGGACTCAAAATAACAAGCCACTTAGAAAGAGGGCATCAGCTGGACAGTGCCATAGGTGCCAAAGGTTCGGGCACGCCCAAAAAATTATGTAATGGCACCTCGCTGAACTTCAAGCACCTACAGGTGCTTGAAGTGCGGCGAGGGACACCAGACCAGCACCTGTTACAAGCCACGCACTACGCCTGCCTGCTGCGCAAACTGCAGAGGACCTCACCCTGCCAACTACAAGGGATGCCTTTTCAATCCAAAAAATCGAGGGTCAGCAAAAGCCAATCTTGCTCCTCCTAGTAATGACACTATAAGCAACCTAGTGGGCCTTCCTCCAGCTCAAAACGCCTCACCTTCAATCACACAGGAAGGAACACGGCCCACAACCACGATCAAAACATATGCTGAGGCTGCAAGCACTAAGTTACCCACATCTATCGAACCAGAGGGTTTCAACCTAACATCAGTTCTAACTGCCTCGCTTGCCACCATGCTGCAGGAATTTAGCAAGACAAGCCCTTCACCATCTTCCAGAAAGAGATTCCTCTAAGGCACGCAAACCATTATAACAGCGATCTGTCATGAGTAAAAAATTTAAAACCAAGTCGCTCATGATAGTGGCATGGAATGCGAATGGATTAATGAACAAGGTCTTGGAGCTTCAAGAATTTGCGATTCATCTCAGTTCTGATATCATCCTGATTGATGAAACCTAAGATCAGCCAATAACTCTAAAATCCGTGGATACACTATGTACAGAAAAGACAGAACTGGTGCGAGAGGGGGAGGCACTGCCATATATATTAAGAGTTACCTGAATCATAATACAATAGCCAACCCTCAAATCGTAAACGGTGACCGGGGTGGAGGTACATACCAGCAATGCTGGCAGTCTCAAGATTTATGCTGCTTATATATCCCCGAGCATTCCTCTGTTAACAACTGATCTGGACTCCATACTTGGACAAAATGATTCCATAATAATAGCAGGAGACCTCAATTCAAAATACACAACTTGGCACAGCTGTACAATTAACTCCAAAGGCTACACACTGTTCAACTACGCAATGCTGAACTCTTCAGTGGTGACAGGTCCCACCAAGCCGACTTCAGCCCATCAGGTAGCTCAGATGTGCTAGACATCGTCATTTTCAAAACTATAAGATATCAATATAAATTGGAAACATTTAACGAATTATCTTCTGACCATAGTCCCATAGTGCTTAATCTAGGTTCATCCGATCAATTCTCTCCTCCACACACACATTCATACCTTGGGATAGGTTAGCCAAGTTTCTTCCAGATTATATTGGTCCAGTGCCCAATATCAGTAAAAAGGAAGAGATTGACACAGCAGTAATTAACTTAACCATAAAAATTCAGAAAGCAATAGAAATCAGTCAGACAATCCACTGTCTTCCACTCAACCAACCGTATGACAGAAGAAATTATAGAGCTAATCAGAGCAAAAAATAGAGCCGGAAAGAGCTACCACAATACCAGAGTCCCACAAGACAAAACAGTATTGAACAATCTAAACAGAACAGGTCCGGGAAGCTCTCCAAAAACACAGAAACCACCAATGGGAATCCAAATTGGCTAACATCAAGACTGAAGATCATTCCGTCTGGAAATTCCTAAGAGACAGTTCATAAAGATGGAGAGAAAGCTGAAGCACTGATAAATAACCTTGAATCTCAATGCAATCCATCTTATACAAACTTTAATATTAACCTTATGTACAAAGTTCACCGGCATGTGTTAATTCTGAATACAGAATTAACAGTCTGCTGTTAATTCTGTATTCACACACCTAAATAATAAAAACGCTCCAGGACCTGATGACATAACTAACCGAATAGTAAAACTACTCCCAAGAAAGGCCATAGTTCATCTCGTCAATATTACCAATGCAATTTTCAGATTCCATTATTTTCCCACTGCGTGGAAAACAGCCACCATCATGCCACTGAAGAAGCCAGGAAAAAACCCTCACCTTCCCGAGAGCTATAGACCAATCAGCCTGTTGTCCAGCCTCGGAAAGGTAACAGAGAAAGTGATCCTCACAAGACTCCAAGCAGAAACGGATAGGTTAAGAGTTTTGCATGACGAGCAGTTTGGCTTCCGCAAGGCCCATAGTACTGCTCAACAAATCCACAAGCTAGTAGAAATCATTACGAAAGGTTTCAATTGGAAAAGAAGTACTGCTGCCATCTTCATCGATGCAGAGAAGCCGTTTGACAAAGTTTGACATCAAGGCCTTCTCTACAAACTCATAAAGTTCGGCTTTCCAATCAAGTTGATACTCCACTCATACCTGAAAGACAGATATATGCAGTTCAGGGTCGCAGAATCGATTTCGTCCAGACGCAGGGTCTTCGCAGGAGTACCCCAGGGCTCTCTTCTGGCCCCTCTCCTGTTCTCAGTCTACGTAGCAGATATCCCTCTGAACCCGAGAACAACATTCACTGCATTATATGCAGATGATACTGAATTAATGGCAAGATCTCTGAGCCCAAAACTGGCAATTAGAAGATTGCAAACCAGTATACATATATGAGAGACGGCTGGCGGACTGGAGGATCCAAGTTTACCCACAGAAGAGTTCAGCCATACTGTTTACAAGGAAGAAAATCTACAATATGGAAGACATTCATGTTTTGGGAGTTAAGATTCCGTGGCAGAGCGAAGTCAAATATCTCGGAGTGATCCTGGATAGAAAACTTCTATTCAGCAATCATATAAGATACATTACTTCAAAGACATCCAAGGTCATAGCCCAACTCGACCCTGTAATCAACAGACAAAGCAAACTGGATACACAAACAAAATTAACAATTTACAAGATGGTGATTCGACCGGTCATCACTTATGCGTCTCCCGCATGGAGCCACACCGCAAATACAAATATTCGAAAACTTAAGAGATTGCAGAGTAAGTGCCTGAGAATGATTCTGGATGCCCCTTGGTTTATCAGAAACCCCCAGATCCATAGAGAAGTCAACATTCCTTACATCTCTTCCCTTCTTCTAGATCTAGCAATGAAGTTCTTTACCAAGACTAGCAACCACCCAAACCCGTTGATCAAGGAAACTTTGGGTGGTTGCTAGTAATGAAGCGGAAAGCTACAAATATAAAAGGCCAAAATATATCTTAAGTACAGCTGAACACAGCTAATTTCACTGCCCGCACTGGGCGAGCATGTGGCTCATAAACACTCCAATTCAAAGTTTTTCATTTCAAACAAAGGGGAATACGAAAAGCAATTTTGCTTCCCCCATCTAGCCAGAAATGTTATTCGTTAGCGAACAATACTAGTGCAACAATTGGTTTCACGTCTATTTTCTGATAGTGTAACTTTATGAGGAGAAATATTCGAACAGTACATAAACGTGTTATATTTTATTAGCAATTTAACTGCGCAACCTACAAGCGCATTTAAGATGGACCCCCTCCACCATTCCAGAGATCTCAAATCCATTCCTTTTCCTTTCCTTTTTCTAATAAAACCTTTTCAAAGTTTTAATTCCCCTAATGGAAAATTTCTTCTTGTCCATTATGATGTTATTTGCGAGACGTCATGACCAGTCTCTGTGGACTACCCTTGCCGATAAGAAGTTTGTCTTTAAGCCATAATCCTCTCCTACTAATAGTTTATGGTAGAAAGATTATTTTATTTTTTAGTAGAAAAGTTTTTTAAAAGCCCATAAGATAAGAATCTAACTGTTTGCCCTAAGACATTCTTTATTTAAACCATATAAGAACACTCTCCAGATTTGACAATTCCTGGGTGATGTGTAAACCCGGTTCCGGGAAATTGAGGTTAGTTAGTAATATTGTCCGCAAAAATAGCTAAAAAGACACAGGACAGAAATAGGAATGCGTGTGAGCAGCTGATTTATGACGTGTGTATGTGGGGGACGATCTGTTTTCTGGACAGCATTTTAAAGGTTTTTGTACTGAACTCTGGAGTAATCGAGCATTGATTACTTAAATTATGTTTGAGTGAGGAATCTGAAGTGGAAGGTGTGTTTCTACTACTACATGCAGTGTTAAGAAAACTGACACTCCATTCACAAAACGACGGGAAGTTCTTAATATAGTAGTTTGATAAGAATGCCTCTATTCCAGGCTTCATCAAGTGTCTTACATATGTCAAGAGTAATCGCACGAGTTTCTTCGGATCTTTCGATGGTTTTTGTTCACAGGCGAATAATGTTGGTCAGGAGATCTGCTATGGAATCCGTTGACCCCCATTGTTTTCAAGAAATTTGGGATGAGGATAATGCGAAGATCGTTTCATGACCGACTTTCATTCTCCTTTTTACGAGGGACTGAAAGCAGACTTGTTTCAACCGTCGATTAGATAGAAGACCATTATAAAGGATTGAAAAGACGACAATAAGATGGGATATAAGCACATGTTTTGAACATTGTTGGGGTGAAAAATGCGATCGAGCAATGATATTCGGAATTCTTCTAATCCTGTTTTTGACGGAAGATTGGGAAATATGCAAAGAGATGTTCTTGGAATATTAAAGGTCGGTTATTTACGTTGATCATCTGTGCAGGAGTTAGAGAAGAAGAAGAATAACGCCCCGAAATCTGCTTTATGTTTGGCTGATGCTATAACGGTACTAGTTTGATGTGCGAGGTGAACGAATAGGTGCGAAAAGTGCAACGTCTTCTGATCCTTCACCAGTGAGGGACTAAAAGACGTTATGACTGTTGAGACAAGAACCATCTTTTCTACTTTTGGTCATTTCAAACTTTTGGCATCAATTGTCAGCCGCAGTTTACTGGGATGGAAATGCGTGAAGCCAATTCTCATTGCTTTCACACATTTGGAGAAACATCCATTGGAGAGTAGGCGATGTGTAGAATGAAGGCCTTCATTCCTTTAAGAATTCTTTTATTTGTATGCTCATTACTATCTAAAAACCAAGTAGGTTTCAGATGGTAATTAGCTCACAAAGGAGGAAGAGGAGGAGTGGGGGGTGGGTGAAGATTAATTCCATTTTGTGCCACTGTAGTGCCAAAGCCATTCGTAGCATATTTAGAAGGGCAAATTGCTTGAGGAAATATCAGTATAATTAGACAAGGTAAGTCGCGAACATTGAAGTCTCTTAGAAAAGAGACCTCGCTATTTGAGTGAAAGTGTAATTTGAACTTGGAGAGCGAACAGCTGAATGGGGGAGATCGCAAAGAAGGGAATCTCGGTTTGGAATTCTAACATGGAAATCAGATCTAACAAATGCCTTCTTGTAACGAACGGAAATCGACAGAGTAGAGTTTCAGCTATTGAACGACCGGTCGAATTGCTAATAGAGACATCGATTCGGTTTTATAAGTGGTGATGCACATCGTTTATAGTTTTGTTACGGCCACGAACGTCGAGCTGTTCTCTTTATGGACTTTAGTGTTTATCTGTGGGGGGGGGGGATTTTCAATCTATAAACACTCTCATTTTTTGTAAGTGTTACTTTCATATCTCAGAGAGAAGGAGTACCCAGTCTTCTAGTCGCTGTATGTCCGGACAGTTCCTCCTCCTACCGCTCTACTCCACTCTCCCTCTGGTTATTATTATTATTATTACGTGAAGCCTCCAAGGAGTCCAAAGACTCATCGAGGGAGGGCACCTACTGTACAACTCTCTGTCCCCACCACTAAATTCACCAACTACAATCATTTTCTACACCAACTCCATCTACTTCCCACCACTAGCTAGTATTTTCATAGACAATCGCATACATCCATGCCCACGGCGGGATTCGAACCCGCAGCATTTTGGCTGGAGAGCGGATATGCTAACCACTCAACCAGCCAGGTCGCTAATCGTCTCCCGAATAGCACCCGACCGGTTGGCGAGATTCCTGTTCCGTTATCAAGTTTGGTTGTTTCCTGCTGTCCTCTAGAATGGGGGAGTTCTGGGTTCCTTTGGCATGGTTCTGAGACTGTAACTGCAGTGCACATAAGAGGGGTAAAATTAATCGAAGAAAACCCGCTTTTAAGACTAAACATGGCAACAGCTAATCATCCCTCCCTTCAGTAATTTCATAGGGCGGTGAAAATCATCTGCAACGTTGAAGGTTTGAGTTATGTCGCGCCTTTAATACATCATTTAAAATATCAGATGAGAATACGAATTGATTTCATATTGGAATGAAGCGTGTTTTCAATATTTTTGCGCTCTCCTGCATTAGGATGTGTGGATGAAGATTTTTTTCTTTTTCTGTGGCATGCACGCGAATTAGTTCGCACTCATGAGCCAGAATATTATGACTCCTACCTGGTGTGTTGGGCCTACTTTGACCGAGATAATCTCTAGCACTTCCCTTGGACAAGCTACCACTCTAGTAGAAGGGAGGCGTGCAGAGAATGCTTGAATATGCTCGAACCATCTTCCACAATGCAAGTCTTGTGACACTCATTCGCAGGAAGAGTCGAGATCCTTTGGCCACGTTGTTACCCTGTAGGCCAATACCTGGTCCTAACTAATTCTCGGGTAATAATACGCGGTCAAGATGTGTTCGGTAGGAATCACCCAGTAATGTCCATCGAAACTGGGTGGTTATAATGCTATTAGTGTCGTTTATTTCCATCAAAATGATGTGCCATGCTCTATAAGATAAACATTCGGTTTGAATAAAGTAAGATTAAGCAGTCCCTGATAAGCTCCGAATCCAGTTCTAGACTAACGACCTTTCTTCTTGGAGGCCTGAAGTGACTCTAGAAATTTGTTCCTAGAGTAGGGTTTCCAAATTGTTTAATTGAAAAATAGTGCAATGTCAGGTGCGTCCGATGTAAAGCAGTTAATGTTTCCAAAAATGATTCTTTTTTAATTAACTAATTTTTGACACAAGTTGTTCGCTAGCAGTAAACTTCTGTTTACGAGGAGTATTTCGTGAAATTGGTTAAGTATTTATTGATAGCCTTCGCCAAATGAGATTTTAAGAATTAAATGTAGATTCTGTATACAGATTTTATTGGTTCATTTTGTTCTTCGCAAATATTCTTGAATGCTGATTCATTACAGCTCAGTAAATGTTTTATTTCGTTTTTACTCGAATACAAAGAAGGTTTGTCGTTTCAACTTAATTGTTCTTCAAGAATCTCTTTCAGATCAGAGCATAAAAGATGTTTGCTCTTTTATAACACGAACATAAGACGATAATACCTTTCTGATCTAAAGCGGAGCATTATCATCATACAAAAGACTTTTAAAGTTAAGAAAAATTCCGAATATTGGTTTTACCCTAAGGAGATTCCTGTTTACAAGGAGTCTTTTGTGAAATCGGCGATGTGTCCGCTGTTATTTAAGTTTTTATTGATATCCAGTTCTTTGGTTTGTATTTTGATATTCTTTAAACTAAAATCTATTAATATTTTTCTTCAATCGAAAAAAATAAATCTATTTACCGGCATATTTTTGCATCCATGCGCGTTTCAGTAGATTACATTTTGTATTATTGTAAATAAAATTTCTTTTGCTTGTCAATTAATTCCAAAATTTCATCTCTTCTTGTGTGCGGAGTGTTTTATAATTTTTTTTTCTTAATTTTCATGATTTCAGACGACGCTTGTTCTATTTTTTCTATATCTGCATTTTGTCTCAATCTCATTTGAATATTGCTTCAGCATTTTTTTTCTTTTTTTCTTACTGTGATCTCTCAAATAGTTATTTGTTGCGAACCACTCTTTATACTGTTTCGGTACCACTTATTCTTATACACTGGCTATCTAAATTGGTTTTGCCTTTTTTTTTAGAATTTTAATTCGGGATACTAGAAAAACGTCATCAGTTTAGTAACAGTATATCCCATCGCGAACCTCTTATCTTTAATTAATTTTTCTTCTTTCCAATGACTTATGATTTATCGATTTGCTATCGATTTTTATAAGAACAACTTCGAGAATTTAAAAACGTCCGTGTCTCCCTGAAACTAATATCTAAACATAAGATACCGATATTTATAAGGTTTCTGAATTTTAAACTCTGATAACATTGTTCTCTGATGTTAAAACCATGCCTAGTATGACTTTTGTTTTTATCTATCGTTTGATGTGTTTTGTAGTAAGAAATGAAACCAATAATCACGAGAAATAAAATCACTCCTATTTTTGTGCGCATTCGACTTAATGTCGAATATTCTGCCAGCGTCGTCTTTCATCTCTTATCTTCCATGACGGGAATATATTTATATTATATACTGAATTAATTTGAATAACTTAAGTATTTATAATCGTCTTACGATTGCATGCATCATTGTTATTTCTCTCTCTCTCTCTCTCTCTCTACATGATTGCTTAACGAAGTTTAAGAGAACGTGGAAGTGAGTCTTCAAGAAAAATATACTTTAGCTCCCTTTATGATTTTTTAATTAACAAATGCTCTCTTATTGTTTTGGTTTTCAAATAATTAAATTGAACTTAAATTCTTTTTAAATTTCAAAATGAATGATAAAAATTATCATTCATTTTGCAAATTCATTTGCTCATGTTTTTAATAAACAGTTGTAATCTGGCGATTTGTGTTAATAAATAATTGTTGACTGAATAATGTATTTGTGTTTACAAAAGTTCATTCTTCTAGACAACAATGGAAAATACGGTAACAGAGTATAAAAGGAGCATTTGTTTCAGCCATCATTTGCGCAAATAAGCGTGCGATTCATAATTATTGATGCACAATAATTGTTAACTGCAATAATAAAAATGCTTTTTACAAAACTGCATTCTTGCAGACAACCGTAGAAAAAGCAGTAACAATAGAAAAGCAGCATTTGTCTCTACCAACATCTAAAATTCATTTGCGCAAAAAGCGTGTGATTCATAATTGTTTTTGTATAGTAATTGTTGACTACAATAATGAATTTGCGGTTAATAAAAGTTCATTCTTCTAGACAAAAATGAGAAAAAAAACCACTAACAATATATCAAAGCAGCATTTGTTTCAGCTGTCATTTGCGCAAAAAATCAAAATCGTGTGATTCATAATTATTGATGCACAGTAATTGTTAACTGCAATAATAAAAATCTTTTAACAAAACTGCATTCTTGCAGACAACCGTAGAAAAAGCAGCATTTGCCTCTGCCAACATTTGAAATTCATTTGCGCAAAAAGCGTGTGATTCATAATTGTTTTTGTATAGTAATTGTTGGCTGCAATAATGAATTTGCGGTTAATAAAAGTTCATTTTTCTAGACAAAAATGAGAAAAAAACCAGTAACAATATAAAAGCAACATTTGTTTCAGCTGTCATGTACGCAAAAAATCGTGTGATTCATAATTATTGATGCACAGTAATTGTTAACTGCAATAATAAAAGTGCTGTTAACAGAAATGTATTCTTGCAGACAACAGTGGAAAAAGCAGCACTTGTTTCTGCTATCATTTAAAATTCATTTGTGCAAAAAAGCTTGTGATTCATAATTGCTTTTGTATAGTTATTGTTGATTGCAATAATGGAAGTACGTTGGACAAAAATTCATTCTTGCAGAGAACAATGGAACAAGCAGTTATAAAATGCGGTATTTGTTTCTGGTATCGTATGAATCACCTGCATTTTTTGCGAAAAAAATGCAGGTGAATCATAATTGTTAATATACAGTTATTGTTGGCTGGAATAATTAAAATACGTTTAACAAACTTCATTCTTGCAGACAGTAATAGAAACATGCAGTAACAATTAAAAAGCAGCATATTTTGATCCATAATTGTTTTTGTATAGTAATTGTTGAGTGAATAATGAAAGTACGTCGAACAAAAAATTCATTCTTGCAGAGAACAATGGAAAAAGCAATTATAAGATGTGACATTTGTTTCTGGTATCATTTTTGCGAATAAAAAGCATGCGATTCATAATTGTTAATATATAGTGATTGTTGACTGGAATAATTAAAATACGTATAACAAAATTCATTCTTACAGACAGTAATAGAAAAAGGCAGTAACAATTAAAAGCAGCATTTGTTTCTGCTATCATTTGCAAATTTATTTGCGTAAAAACTGTGATTCATAATAGTTGGTCTACAGTAAATGTCAATTACAATAATGAAAGTGCAGTTAACAAAAATTCATTCTTGTAGACAATGGAAAAAACACTTATAATGAAAAAAGCAACATTTCTATAATTTGCAAATTCATTTGCGCGAAAATTGTTAATGTGCAATAATAAAACTACCGTTACCAAAAAATTCATTCCTGCAGATAATAGAAAAAGTAGTGACTAAAATAGCACTATTGAACACTTTTTTTTTTCATCATACTAAACTTCCAATCACTAAATTACTTTATTTTAATTCGATAAATTCAATTTATATCGGCATGCTTTAAAGTTAAGTAAAAGGAAAATGAACTAAAAGTCACATAATGGAAAAACGATAATTCTTACCGTTGGTATTCACTATGTTTACTACCGGCTGAGTTTTTAAAGGCCGCGTATTCGCTTCTTTCAAAGATTAGGAACTGTTACGTGACTGAGCTGTCAATTTTGGAGCTAAATTTAGTTGACCCAACTGAAGGATGACTCTGTTCATTACAGGGCACACGAATCAAAAACTGATCAATTTAACCTTGTCAGCCGCTCTTACCAAGTGAGACAGATGCGAGGGTACGGATCCTTTCGCATCTGCCTCACCTGCTTTCATGGTAAACAGCGTACGCGAATGTTTAGCCCATGCCAACGGCGTCATCATCATCATTAAGCTAACTAAATTGCAACGGCTACTTCATGCACCCAAAGTGTGATTATGAAAGCAACTCGCATCGGATAATATTTCTTTTGACGTATTCCTGGAGGGGTTTTCCGAACTGCTCTTTATGAAATTAGCAAAACAATGCAGTTAATCATTGACATAAGTAAAGACACGGTCGAAAACACACACAGTTAGTGAATTAGCCGGACGTAAAGCAAATTATTTCCCAAGGTATTTTTGGAGATATAGGGATGAATATTAAACCGATGAAAAAAGGAATATCCTAATAGAACTTATGTAGTTACTTTTCCGTAAAAATTCTCATTTATTTATCATTTCAATTTTTATATCTATTTTAATATATTTTATGAATGTTTCTGCAGACCTACGTGATACCGTATGGACTTCCGTAACGAATATTGACGTTAAAGGATGATTATCTATTCCCATAGTTTTGTCGGTAAATTATACATCTGGCTGTTTTTATAATTTCTAGAATAGGCGGTGTGTTTATATTTTATTAATCATGTCTGGGATGGAGTTGATTTCATTGTTTTTGTGTCTCTTTTCGGGTGCACATATCGCATTGTTAATATGGAACGAATTCATTTTGTTTTATTGTTTAAAAATACTGTTTCTTATTTGCGTTCGCACCCATGTGGCGTTATGGATGCGAACGCAATAAGAAATTATTCATTGTACAACAATGTAAAGAGAAGCATGGCGATTGTTGAAATAACGGTGATGGTAATTAACAGGCAAGATTCGTAAAATAAAAAATAACAGGAAATGACGTATCTTGCCTGTTAATTATCATCACCGTTATTTCAACAATCGTCATGCTTCTACATTGTTGTACAATGAATTAAGTGTTGCAATCGCATTTTTATAATTCAATAAGGTGTGATAGGAGCCGAAATGTTATGTTCTGTATTATGCAAAGCTGATTAATGCGAATTTTACAGCATTGCATAATTTTTTCTCTTGCTCCTCGTGGATAGGTACTAATGCGAATTCCGATTTTTGTGTTTGTAGTCTTAGAAAATATTCATGAAATCATTATTTTACAATTTTTAATGAGCATTTAAAGATGCGTTTTGCAACATTTCCCCGGTTATAAATATTTATAAGAATATTAGCAACACTTGTATAAAAGAAAAAAAAAATTTGGATTGTTAATTCAGCATTAAACATTTTCTTTACTTAATCATCCTTTTAATTGTGCAACATAATCTTTATTATACATTGTGGTTTTTTCTTTGTATTATTTAAATGGCCTCGACCCAGAAGGAATTGCAAATGAAATCGCAGAATATCGCGTATGAGTGGTTGTCAGTATACCATGAAGAACTTCAGCATTTTAAGCTTCCTGTGGATAATAATTTTAGAATTTCTGCTTCGTGAACAGCGTGTCGAGTGGTCGGCTAACAAACGGAATCGCTCTGTTTTACAAGGGGTCAGTGATTAGACTGCAAATTCATCGTTATAATTGGATAAAATTAATTACGGTTAACGAGATATTTAGACTGTATAATGGGTGGTGCATCGCTCTATTATATACCTAAAATGCTTGTGCGGGTTGCATCCACAATTTATCATTCGGTTTGCTTTTATTTTGACATAACCCGGATGTTGCAGATGACGCGTTAAAAATAACATCAACATAATTCATTCCTAGTGGCCGAGCAGAACATATTCTGTCTTATGTATTACGTCGGCGCTAAACGGGAATTCTCTCTCTCTATCTATCTATCTATCTATTGTCTACGTGAATTGTAAATTTACATAAGTAGTATTTAACTGGAATAGGGATTTCAAGACGTATATCTTCTTTAGGAGGAAAGATTCTGTACAAGTTCATGTGCCGAAGCACGAGGGGGATAGCAAGCATCAGATCCTGTTTTTCCTTCGCGATTTGCCACGTGATAGCTTGTATTAGGTTCTCAGAGAGTTGTTGAATTTCCTTAAGGTTGGGATTTATTGTCCGTTAGATCCGTTAGATGAAGACTCGCACCTTCCGGTGATTAGATATTGATGACACGGGGTCTCTCGTTTGCCGAAATTTTGCGTAGATATTAAATATGGTGAGCTTTCTGGTTTCTCCCTTTTATTGAATGGAGGCAAAAGAAGAGAATGGACATATTAAATGCTGTGTGACATGACTCGATGTGCTATTGCTGATAAGAATAAACGCTCTTATCACGAATCTTTGAATGAATTTTTTAATCTTACGTGCTATATATATATATATATATATAGAGAGAGAGAGAGAGAGAGAGAGAGAGAGAGAGAGAGAGAGAGAGAGAGAGAGAGAGAGAGGATATATTAAGTGATCGACTGCTCACCGAATAGTTTTACTTCTCGTCATACCCCTTTTTTTTAAATTTTGTACTCACTTTTCGTGCGCTGGTTCTGATTCTTTGCACTATTGCTTCAGTGGACATCCACAGCGTGATTGCATTTGAGGGCTTGCATGCTTGTAGAGTTCACTGTGGGTACCGAACACATTCGCCCACCAACTGAATTTACTCTTTGACGCATAAGTAAACAATACAACTGATTTTCTATCATACACATATGTTATCCATTTCGACGGAGAATCAGGAGAACTTATTAATAAGATCTCTTGATTCTCCGTAAATTTTGAGAAAAAACGTGTACAAACTAATGAAACTATCAGAATCGGTTTATGGAAAGTACTTTAAAATATTATATATTTAATATTAATATTAAAAAATAAATATTTAATATTATTAATGGATTATTCTTTAATTTAAAAAAAAATTGACAAATGTCAGGTCTAGTTGAATTAAGTATTAGTGTTTTTTAGTGTTTAAAAAAGCAAAAGTGCGTATTGACTTATTACACGAGCTCCAACGAAGTCGGATATCCCTTTTTTATTATGGAAAAAAAAATGTAGCAAAACCGAATAAATAGTTGCGTAAAGTGACATCACTTCCCTATCCCACATTTTGTGAAGTAGCAACCGCTACTACCCGTTGTCATCTTCTATGGCATCAGATGTATGCAAATACTTTCCGATCTGTTTGTTATGCCTACTAAAATTCAGATCTCTCTCAGTCCCACCCCCCCCCCCCTCTCCCTTCCATTCCTTGCTTTCGTATAAAGGAATGCAACGCAGCTCTGGCAACTTGCGAGCACTTTTACCTCCTTATATTCTCACGACAGTCTGCGGAAAGGAACTGTTCAGAACGATAATTTATGCCGTGCGTGGGATATAAAAAAAAGTGAGGCGGATTTTACGAAGATTTTTACGTGCCTTCGCTTGTCACTTTGATGCCGAGTTTAAATCCCCTCAAATATCTTTGGAATCATTTGGAAATATGTTTTTTATGAAGAATTATGGAGTCGACGCCAGACGAGTACCTACTTTAGTTGCAGTTTTTTAACTTCTCCAAGAGAAAACAAGAATATTAGTAATATAAGCGGTAAAGATTATCACGTGAAGATGAGTCTTGACTTTTTTTATTTGGACTTCTAACTTGGTTAAATGTGATTTTTCCAAAAGAGGAATCTTTTGCTCTGTACCTGATTCACCCGAAAGCGGGAGCATATTTTTAAATTTCAAAAATTGATACATGATGGTGCTATTGATGACAGGCATGACTTTTATATTCACTACTAAAGAAGATAAATTCGATCTGGAAATGAACAAACACTTAGACCGAATCGAACTCTTCCCATCCTACTCCAAATGAGGAAGAGCACAGAGAGGCTGTTGGGTTAGCATTAGGGCCGGAGCAATCAAGTCCATGAGGCCAAGTGTATTATTATGTTCGCTAATTGTATGTATTCTTCTGACTGTATTGCAAGGAGAAGTGGAGAAAAATTGCTACTTCTCGTTCTAGGAGGAGAGAATGTGGAGTGTGTGTGAAATCTCGCTCTAATACGTTTTTTGTTTCAGATCTTTTTTTTTCTCCAAGTTATAAGCTTTTGAGTATCAAAAGATATTTCTTTACATATAATTCAACTACGATTTTACTTTCCAAATCTTTTACTAGATCTGTTTCTATTAGCGTATGCAATTACAATTTATTAGAGATACGTTTTACATGATATAGAAGCAAAACTAGTTATCTAAATCAGCTTGTAAACAAAGTTAGCTGTCATTGTTGAGTCATATGATTTGTATCATTGTGAGCCAGCTCGTGATACCGTGTTCAACTCAATTGCTTGTATTTTGCGCATGCATTGCTCCTTATAGCCATTTTAAATTGGCTTTTAACGACAATAAATATGATTGTATGAAGTATTATAATTAAATTTTGATCAGATTTTTCTGTATAATACCAATTTAAACCAGTCTTAATTTTAAATGTTTTTCCAGATGCGCATTAATTTTTTATATTAATAACTGCGTTGAAAGAAATTCAATAATTTTTTTCGTAGTTTGTTTTTTATTTTACAAAAAAAATGAAGTTTGTTTGTAAACATTCGGTTTGTTCACCGAGATACAAACGCAAAAAAATAACTAATGGAATATTTTTTTTTTATTTCTAAACTATCCTGAAGTTTCGGTCAAGGAAAAAAGTCTTCTCTGTTTCATGAATTTAGCATTTGAAGACTGTATAATAGAACAAGAATTCGACGTTTTGAATGTATCAGCATCGTAGCATTGAATCATTTAAGGAAGTTTATTCAACCTTACAGCCGTCACGCTACTGTTTAGTTTTGCGGGTTATTTTAAATTTCAACTTTGTCTAAGGAAACCAAGAATTTATCAGAAACGTCATTTTTGTATGCTGTTCCTTTTAAAGAAAGATTTTTTTTTGCTAGAAATACGTTCCCGTGTTTATAACCTATTACGAAATAGCCTTCATTAGAGTATATATATATATATATTAACAATTAAATAAGAGTACGTTCATTAATATATTAAAAAAAACCTTAGTTCGTATTTGTATCTCCGATTTCCTTTTACATTAGGTTGGTAAGACATGGTTCGAATCCCGTATATAATGTGACACATAAGGTGAAGACGGGTTGGGTGGTCTCAAATGGTTTTTTACCTCATGGAAGCTCATCCCTAAAACCTAATCCTTCCTTAAGTTTTTAGGGAATCCTTAGTTGCTTCGACGAACTTAAGGAATTTTCACATCCTTGAAATATCATTTTCGCGTCATCATTTCTCTTTAAAATGACATTGAAATTTATTATAAGGAAATTAGAGCACACAGCTGTAGTGTTGCGCAAAAATATAGAAAAAAAAACTTGTTTCCGGTTTGATCGTTAATTAGTTACAATAAATGATGAATTACGTGCCTCAGATAATGTGATGGATTTTCCATCAGAGATGTTACTGATAAAAATAAAACCACGAATTTAATTTCAGACCCCCCCCCAAAAAAAAATAAAATGTGTGTCAGGCGTAACTCGAAGAAATTATCGAGTTAGGTTTCGAAATTTAGTTATAAATTACATGAACTAACTATAGTTAACCATTACGATTTTATTGTATAATATCGTTAAACTGAATTTTAATTTAAAAAGATGATTTTTCTTTCGTTTATATTGGTCTATTTACTTTTGACACATTTTACCTTATTAACCTTTTTTGTACTCCATTTTTTATTGGCTCAGTTCATTACAGTTTCGGCTTGTGAGTTCTATTATAATGTAGAATATTTTTAAGTAGCCGTGAACGTCGTACTGCTAAGGCGCTCATTAAGTCAGGAACAAAATTTTTTAAAGATACGTTTTACATGCTATTGAAGCAGAACTAGTTATCTAAGTCAGCTTGTAAACAATGTTAGCTCTCATTGTTGAGTCATGATTTTTATCATTGTTGAGGCTCTTCAATGTGCAGTTGTTGAGTAACTGGATTTTGAATAGACGTAAGTAGAATCTATTCCATAAAAACGAAACAAAGATCTTAGGCAAGCAAAGAAATGAAAGCTTTTTTTTTAAATAATGTATGTAGACTTGTTGAATTAATACTTTCATAAGCAATTCGCCATGTTCGGATCGATCGTATTGGATTGTGTTGTCGAACAGTTTGAATTCTATTGCTAGGAAGCAGAAGATGAGTATTTAGCTGCGCTGTCTTCTGCTAGTTGAGTCCTTTTAAAAATTGGAAATTTAATGTAAAGTTAGACTGCTGTTTTATAAGCACCATTTCCTTTACAGGTCTCGAGAGAATGTGAGTGACATCATTGCTGCGTGTGATTGTGGTTTAATACGTTTTGGTCCTTAGGTCTTTAAGTAACTCTGCATCCACACATAGTAAATGACTTCATTCAATATTAGTTTGCTAAAGGTCTTTTTTTGTGACCGAAACTAGCATAAAATATTTTAATTATTCAGAAAAGACACCACGTGATATTCGGAATTAACTGAAGTTCGATATTTAGTAGAAAACGTTATAATTGCCATGAAACATATTTAAAAATCAGCGTTATCTTAAAATTAACTTTTTATTTGTATTTAATAAAGTTTAAATTAGGAATAAGTAACAAATTAAAAAAAAAAAAACATTCGAGACAGTTTTTATACCATGCCTCAATGAACCGCCTGTAATCATCTGCACACTTTGGCCGCTAGGTGGCGTATGATTTTATTCTTCAACTACGTATATGAAAGCAAATATATTTGTAGGTTGCTTTCTGTGCTTCTTGCTTTATGCTCGTCCATTTATGTTTTTCGTCAGCGGTCGTTTATATATGTAATACAAACTTCTTTTAACTTAGCCGCACAGCAAATCTTTTCCTCGAACCCTAACTACCGGTGTGTGTGTGTGTATTTTTCTCTTTCTGTCCGGATGATTCCGGTCTAGGATTAAGTCTATTCTCGCTTAATTGCGCGGAAAGTCAACTCGAGGGACCTTAGTCCCGAGCATCTTTCTATTGCTGTATTACATCTGATATGGAAGAAGGGAGAGATGGTGTTAGAAAAGCTCTCTAAAGACTTACTCCCTAATAGCTTTAAATGTAGTGACTTTTCTGGTGAAAGCAGATTTAATGGAACGGAAGAAGAAAGAAGTGCAAGAGGAAAAATAATTTCACTCGCATAGTCTAGATCGTAGAGTGACGCTCTTGGAAGAGAAGACGAAATTCAATAACAACAACAGCTCTCTTGGCTGGAAGAATTTTGAAGAAGTGGAACGAAACCTCAGTGAGATAGAATTACTAAATACGAAGGCACACAGAAATTAGAAGTCTGCTGTCTTCCGGATCGATTATTTCGTCATTGTAATACGGTTAAATAAATAAAATATTCAGCGCTGCTCTCATGAATTGCAACAATGATTATATCATGAATTTTTCGAAGTAAACAAAAAATAAAGCACATTGTCTTTAGTCATTTTTGACGTCATAAAATCATATTAATACAACAATGATTATGGCACTAATTCTTTGAACTTAAAAAGCACATTGTCTTTAGTCATTTTTGACGTCATAAAATCATATTAATACAACAATGATTATGGCACTAATTCTTTGAACTTAAAAAGCACATTGTCTTTAGTCATTTATGACGTCATATAACAATTGAAAAAAAAAAAGCTTGGCTGATACGTTCAGCTCGTGTGAAATAGTCGAGAGGATTTCGGTTGTTAGAGTTTATTTAAATTCGCATGCTTATATATTTAGAATATCGGTCATCTTACTTACTGAATATTAATTAATCATTCGCATACATTAACTTCGACTTTATGACTGGTTTGGGAATATGGCTGTGAGCCAGATATTTTGTAATAAAAAGACGTCAACATTTTTGACAGTGCTAAATGTATTTAAATTTGATGATTTAGATTAGATTTAGATATAAATAACGTTTTTTTAAGAAAGACATAAATTTACTCCGGAGTGCTATTAAATTCTCCGGAATGCTATTTATCAAAGGACAAGAATAAATACGATTAGGAATCCGTTAATTTTAAGTTGTAATTAAATGTATCCATTCAGATGTTTTAACAAGTTCAATGGCTCGTCTTCTGATCTCCTTCAGCTGTTTATTCATAACACGGTATTTTGTCTCTTTGTTCTTCTGAATTTAAGGACAAAATGATTCTATTTTACCTGGACGTATACTACGTTGCGAAAAGTATAGATCCATCCATCCATCCATCCATCCATCCATCCATCCATCCATCAGTGAGTGGTTAACAGGTACTTAAGCGCTCATAGCCTTCCAAACACCCTTGGATTTCCCAACCGTAATACGAGGATAAGGCGGTTACCCCTATGCCTCTAAGTATTCTTGTCTGTAAATTGCGTGTGTTCACAGGACCGGTTTGTCTGTTTTGAGGGACGGAAAACCTGAGTTTCCGGATGGGAAAAAACCCTACCTCCGTATGAGATTGGCTAACTCACCTTTAATCGAAAGCGACCAGATAAACGTTCCTTACGACATGGATGGGAATCGAGCCCAGATCTTCCGACCAAAGGGCTTCGTCTATACGGACTGAGCTACGGAGACTCAAAGTATAGATGCTCTTCAATAATTTTGAAACCTTAAAACATTGTTTGCTCGCCTTTGGGAGAGACATTTCTACTAAATATTGATGCAATGGAGCTAAGTGTTTGGGCCACTTACTATACAAGAGCAGCCACTTCCTGCTGCCGAGTTGAAATTGTTGATTTCGTTTTCAGTCAAAACAATTAGGCCTCAATATAACGTTCTGTACTGGGAAGAAATTAGGACTTTTTTTACAGTAGCCTTTCTAACCCCTTGCACTATATCTCCCCAAAATATGTCATCCCGGTACGTTATTGTGCTGATACTCAGCCGGGTCGTTTTTAGAGAGCCACTGCAGCGTATAATTATCCGGAATATGTCAACATAATGTTGTTTGTTCCTTTTTTCCAGTACAAACATGGAGAATCCACACACACACACACACACACACACACACACACACACACACACACACACACACACACACACACACACACACACACACACACACACACAACAGAAGACCACACTTAACGAATGAGACGAAACGATTGATTGGAAGAGTGTATTTTTTCTAAGTTAGATTTACTGATCTTAGAGAATTTTTTTTTCATTCTTTCTTTTTTTGCCTGCATAGTACAAGGGTATCTTCACATTCTTAAAGGAAGGGATTCACCCTTAAATGCACCATGAAATATGAAATATCTTTTTACGCTTACAAGTGTGCCACAGAAGTTGAATAGATTTTCAGATTCTGAGATATTGAAAGTCCAAATCTATACATGCAAAGTGCATTCGTGGTTTAAAAATGAATTCATATGAACGTGCTTGAAATACATACGATAAAATATGTATTTATTGGTTGTGAATAGTAGGAAGAAGGAATATTTTTCACATTAGATTCATATTAATAAATAAGAAGATAAATAGCGAGCGGTTTCTGTCAGAAGTAATTCCATGAGCTAAACGCAATTGGAAAAGCAAAAGGGTGAATGCTAACAGTATCGGCATCTCTTTGAAAAGGATGACATCAAGCACCCAAAAATAAATTAATAATTTCTTTAATTTTTTATAAAATGTAAAGTACATGAAAAACACCAAACATTCTGCTGTAATACGCAAGAGCCACTTTTTTTTTTTTTTTTTTTAATCTGAGCCAACACTTCACTTCTCCGAAGCATCATCGATCCCTTTTACGTATGATAAGTGAGGGTCTACTGCACTTGTAAATCAATCTAGCTCAAAACAAGAAAAGAAACGAGCACACAATGTAATGGCCCTTCCCTCACATTATACAGGGAGTGTGGAATGGAGATCTTTGTCCTCAGTGTCACTCTGACTTATAAACTGAATAAATGACAGTCAAGCTATCATTCATATATTTTAAGCGTTCGCTTGTCAGCAGTCAATTACATTTAAGCTTTGATTCAAATTTATATTTTGCAAGGCGTCAACATTTTTTTAACTTTGTTATGCTCCATTTTTCTGGCAGTTTTCAATTCTCTCTCTCTCTCTCTCTCTCAATGGCAGATTTTTCTTATTTTGCCGCGTAGTTTTTCTCAGATTATTAATTAAGCTCTTTGTAAGAATTTCCTAACTTATATTAAAATTCAATCTTCATTTAATGTTTTTTTTTTCTCGCATAGAAATGAAATGTACAATTCTTCGCTCTATTTTGGAGACATTGGAAGTTTTTACATTTTCCAGAATGATGAAAAAAAAAAACCTCTGCAATAACTAGAAAACACGTTTGTATTTAGAGGCACGGAAGTTAAAGGTTATCAACAGTATAATTCGGCGACATCCTGTCCCTTTTAAATAAAGCTCTGATTATGCATTAGAAAACAGTGGAAATGTAAGTTACCCCTTTCATGTGTGTATTCCAGCAGCGTGTAAATGCTTACACGATAAGAAGTTCTGAAAGAATTGTTCACAGAAATGTTGTTAGAGCTCATCAAAGCATCCTCTGCTTTACTCAGGCAATCATTATAAAGAAAGGAAAATAGCAACGTGCTTATTTACACAGTCTGCAAGGAGACCGCAGAGATACGAAATGGAAAAACAGCTGATCTTGCTACTGCAGGAAAGTAGAATTGGTTATAGTTAGAACAACAGGAGAAACAAACAAGATAACAATACCATTAGGAGTGAAGTACGTATTTCTCTCATTCTACGGATTCTATTTAAGGGAAATCCCATTCGAATTAATTGACTGAATAAATAATCTTCATAACCAGGAAGTATTCACAAAACAGGAAAATAATTCATAAAAATATACGTCAAAATTATATAATCATTAGTTCATTAAAATGACTTTAAAATTTTGTACATTTAATGCATTTAATGGCGAATATTCATTAGTGTTTTATGAATAGATAATTGATAAGGGTGCCGTATTTTATAATAATATTTTCCGGAATAATGTGAATATGTTATAATTATTCGGTTTATTCTAAACAACGTAAGTTATACATTAGAGCGAATAATCTATAATATGATTGTTGCCTGCGATTGTTGCCTACGCACACTGCTGAAAAAAGCAACAATACTCGTGCAACAGTAATTGCAAAATAACAATACATAAATAATAGATTTAAACAATGCGTGCTCAGTTGCTCACGTGATGGTTTTGGATTTTTCATTACTACTTTTAGGTTGGAAATCAAAAATATCGGTTGTTTAAAAATTTACGTGTGGTCGAAATATCTTTAAACAAGCCATTGATGTTTTTTCTTTTTAATTTTTTTATTTTGAAGTAAAATAAATTCTAATAATTAATTGCAAGTGGACAGAATGAGAAATTTGTGATTGCCTTTGCATTTTATTCAAAATGAGTAAAAAAAAATGTAACACCATTAGAAAATGCAAATCAAACTTGAAGTAATAGAGACGCGAGAACGATAGTCTCAATCAGATGTTTAAACACGTATGGCCCACGCCAATGAAGAAAATAAGAAACCTTTTTAAGAATGAATTGCCGAAGAAAATTGTAATAAATAAAGATAAGTATCAAAGAAGTATGTAACGTTGATTAGATGCGTTCTCTCAAGCTTTTCGATTTTAGTAGCAATAATGAAATTTTGCCTCAAGCGCAGCACTTAGTTTGAATTCTAAAGTACATTTACAAGAAGACGTAAATAGTATGACAAATAAGATGATACATTTGTGTTACTCATTGTTTTCCGCATGCCGTTAATATTTTTTTCTTGTGCATCTTCAGATTAAATTTAACAATAAAAAATATAAATGCAGACGATAAAAAAGCAAGAGATTTCTTTACAACAATGCATTTAACAACCCAGAATGACAACAAACCATTTTTAACAATGGTTCATTTTATCCAGTTGCAGTTTTATTATGCATTTAAATCATTATGCTATTTTGGATTTAAATGAGTTAGATGTCTACAGAAATCTCTCATTTAACCCTAATTATTCGCATCCGTTTCAAGAAAATTTAACATTATGAATTCATGGAAATTATCTCTGATTTATATTTGGGTCTTTATGTATGGCGAGATTACATCATTTGCTAAGGATACTTTGCACGGAATTCCACGTCGTATCTAAATGAAAAGTATGCAAGGTGAAAAGGGTCGTATCGCGTTCATCTGAATATTCTGGTTCATTATTTATAAATGCAATCTTTGATTAAACAAGGTGACTGCTTGCCCCTTAGAAGCATCGCATTACTATTCCAAATTCAGATACGTAATCAAGACCGGGAGTTTAACGCATAAAAATTTCTCGAATATGAGAGCGTGTAATAATTATATTCCGAGTAACTAATAATACTTGGTTTAAATCACCGGAGTTTTTGTTTTGTAACTTAATGTTTACTAACTCCGGTTTATTACGGCAACGACGGCAAGAAAAATTTTTAAGATTAGCCGCCACTTTCAAATTGTTTCTGATTTATATGCACGTCTTGCGGTTTATAGCGAGGTCTTGTAATTGGTAAGGAGCACACGACATACCTTGCTTTGAAAAGAACTGGAAGGGGAGGGGGGGATGAGGGGGATATCGTATGGAAATGAAAAGCATGTAAGGTGAAAAGGTCGTATCGACCACGGAACATTTTTCTGATGTCGTCTTTGCGTTCGTAATGTCGGTTCGTAAGGGTTAATTTCGATACATTCCGCTGTTGCGAAAGACTTTTAATATGGTAGAACTAACGCTCGAGAACTTGGCTTTCTGTGCGCAGAAAACACGTGGAGAAAAAAAGAAAGAAAGAACGAACGTGAAAGAAGTTCTCAATGCGTTAGAAACTAATCGATCACAATACATAAAACAGGAAAATTATTTTGCTGGTGCGATGGCAACATTCCAAAGGGAAAAGTTTTTGTGCATCCAGCCAGGTGTGATAAAACACGCCGATCATTCTTTTTAAGTTGAACCATTCAAGAAGGCTAGTTAACTGGCAGGGTATTTGTCATTTGCGTACACGTAAAAAACATGCTATGGTAGCAGTACTACAACCACATAGTAAATCCGCGCATGCGCATCTCCTTTTTGGCTGAACAATGAGCGATTTAAAGCGATAAATCAACCCTTTTTACGAAAAGAAATGTTTTTCGATGGAAAAGAGGTCTTGTAATAATTTCGTTAATTTTAGTTTGGTTTGTTAATTACGCTGACCTGAATGCAGTCTGAAGATTTTTTAATATATTTTATTCGTTTTTTTTTTATTTTTATTTTTTATTGTTAAATTGCGTCATTTAGGTCACTGTAATTAATCGGAATATAAAAGAAATGTTTGAAGAAAATTGATTTGTTTCTGATGACTTCCGGACATATTCTTTTCGGATTCAGGGCGTTTCAACAGGATGTACGAAGTGAAAAGGGATAAATAGCCAACTGAAAGAACTTTAGTGATAATTCAATGGGGAAAAGAAAAAAAAAGGAGGCGCCAAGGAATTGTAAAAGGAATTCAATGGATCGTTAAACCCGCAAAGATTTGACTACTCTCTGTTGCTTCCGGCAGATATAATTTTTTTCTTTCTCAGTCATTATTTAATCTTATAACTATAATCTTTCGCTTCTGGTTGCTCTAAACAATTCCATCTGTTTGCACTGAGAAAATATGCAGCCTTTGTTATTGCAGTTTTTGTTTTTCGTATCTTGCTTTGTTTTCAGCGCCACCCCTGTTTCATTCCAAAGAAAAGAAGCGGCTTCATATTAAGTTGGGGATGAGAATCTGCTGTAACGATTTTCGGGCTTCAAAAGGAGTTAGCGAACTTGATCATTGAGAATAACCGGCGAGATCTTTTATGCAGAATCGAACTCTGCGAACTTCCCGTTCATTGAAAGAATATCCTCTAAAATTTTCTGTGATCTGCTTCCGCTATCAGTCAGGCTTCATTCTGTAAACTCCGAACTTCTCCACAGCGTAGACAATCCCTCCGTATCACAAAAATATGGAAGCAAAAATGTCACGAGCGCAGAGACTTAAGAACTGAAGCGGAGCGAGATGAAGAGCAGCAGAATTGAGCATCCTCACCCAAAACTTGATCTGTTTTCTTTTAATCCAAACATGCTAATGTTTTTAAAATTTTTTAATTGGTCAAAAATTACTCATCCCGCATACGATACTGCAGTGGCAGTTTTCTTCCTGTACTTAATTCTGTTACTTTACTTTCATTAAAAAAAAAAAAAAAAAAACTCAGAGTGAGATTAAATCATTCAGTTTGTTTCTTTCCAAGAAGTAGATTCAGACCTGAGCCTCCGTAGTTCGATCAGTATAAACGAAGCCCTTTGTTTGGAAAGACCTGGGTTCGATTCCCGTCGGTGAAGTGAGGAACCTTTATCCGGTGTCTTTCGACGAAAGGTGAGTTAGCCGGTCTCATAAGGAGGTAGGTTTTTTTTTTTTTTACCCGGAAACTCGGATTATTCCCCCAGAAGAGGAAAATCAGCCTACCCATAGACACACCGGGAGGCATAGGGACAACCACCTTATCCTCCTCGAGACAGTTGCGGTTGTGAAGTTCACAGCTAAAGAACCTTAATGGTTCGTGAAAAACTTAAGACAACACAAGATTCAAACCTAATTATTTTTTAACATTCCGGCTTGGTTTTCAGCTTTCCAAATCAGTACGCTTCTTTTTATTTTACCTTAAGATAGTGTGAAAGAGATACAGCGAAATATCGCAAAGCACTTCTGCTTATTTCAGAGTGTATGGTCAATTTCTATCTGATGTATGAATTCTAAATATGCCCAGACTTCCATTTCTGACCTTGTAAAAATGATTATCTGCAAAGGAATAACTCCGGAGTCAATCGGAATGGAGCATTCCTGCCCCACCTTGATGTTTGTGGAGACATCCGTTTAAGTACGGGGATGATTAATATATTTTTTTGCCGTTTAAAACCTATTAACAAGCAAAGCCTTGATGATTATATGTTTCCATGTATGACAACTATTCTTGTATCGCATGAAAATTGCTTTAGTCCATTTTTCTTTTTTTTTTACTTCCTATCTATTTTAAATCTCGATATACGTTCCATCGTTTGGCAATTTAACTATCGTTCGCATAACTAAAATCTGAATATCACCTACCAAATCAAAACATTAATTTTTCCGTCTGTCTGTTGCCCGTTTTATTCATTCAGAATAAAGTAAAACTTGGCGTGAATACTTGAAGAGTATATTTGTTCATCGCACACTTTTATTTTCCCTCTTCCAGCTGTCTTTTTATGTTTATCTCAACACTGAAAGAAATATCTACGTGCAGACATACCGCACACACACACACACACACATTCTCAAGAAAGCTTCAAACACCATCCGGTCACTTGCCTTTTCAAGGAAATTTAAAAAAAGAAAAGAAACGGACTGCCCTTTCAATTGCTATCTTTATGTGAATTACCATCATATATTTGTGTCTCTTCTCTCAGCTTGCCATAATAACGTCAGACTAAAACGAATACTTCCATTTTTCATAGTTAAGACTAACAGTTGTCTTGGCAACATTTCTGTAAGTCTTTTGATTGTTTGCTGGCAGCAAAAACTTTCGTTTGTTTTTATGTTTTCTGATGCATTGCATGTTATATGTTCTCATAAATCTCGAAATAGTAATATTTTACGTGTATTGAGTATGCAAAAGCGTGTTTTTTTCTTTTGTTTTTGACAGAACGAATCAAGTTTTGAAGAACAATTTAAAATTTTAATAACTTTTTAACCAATTTAAAATTTAAAAACGATTTATTAAAATTTCCTTTTGATATAAAACTTTAATTCAGATTTCCAGCAGTTATTTTTTCCAACAATATTCGCACACAAATTCTGTTCAGTTATCATTGTTACCGGATTAAATAATTAAAACTAAACAACAATCGGAGAACTTTATTTCACCTACAGAAATTTGAACGTTACTACAATGAATCTCATTTGATTGTTGAAACTGTCGCGCAGCGAAAATGCGCATCTATTTTATTAGTTGTATTGACTTAATATTCATCAAATATCAGACGATAGCAGCTAAGTTTCCATTTAGAAGTTGGTAGCTTTTCATTCTTTTGTAATTAAATAGAAAGAGTTCGCAGGCGATGTTCACTTGTCAGAAACGAGATTAGAAGAGGGAGTCATTATCATTCGCATTAAAAGACGCCGATTCCTTTGAAGTGAACAATGGGGGAAAAGAGTAATTTGTTTCCATTCTTCGATCTTAAAACTTCACCGAAGAAGATGAAACATCTCGTACTCAACTCTTTGAGTCTTAAAAGCAGTTTGAGTAATTTAAGACACCTTTTGTACCCTGAACCAAAGTTTGTTATTACGAAAGTCCGGCGTCTATTGTAAGAGGGAAATGTTGGATTGTGCTATCAAATGAACTTCTGATCATGATGTGCGAAGATGCCTTTTCGCTAATACTTCAAATAAACAAGCTAAAAGAGTTATTCATTGGTAGGCTGCGCCTCAGTAGTACGGTCGTGATGACGAGGCGTTTGTCTTTGTGGTTAAGACCGGAGTTCGAGTTGCATAGAATGTTGACAATTTTTGTAAGGACTTTTCAAATGAAGGTGAGATAGTCAGGGAAATGTTTTTAATCTCAAAATGCCAACTGTTTAACTAACTAATATAACTGACATTGTGGCCTTAGTTGCCTTTATCTTCTCTGAGCAGGCCTGTCAACAGGGCTCAGAGGGGTGCCCGCGTTTTCAAATTTCTAAGAAAATTTGATAATAGAATTATTTCATTCTATAATAGAATTAATAATTAATATAATTCATATACTGTATTTATTATTAATTAATAATAAATAATTAATATAATTATTAATTATTTTTCATAAAAGGAATAGAAAATAGTTTGTAAATTATATTCAATAAAATTATGTTTTTTTGGAAAAAAAAATTCTTTTTTGCAAATATTTTTGGACCCCACTAATAACTTTTTCCCGAGGTCCCACAAAGCCTCCAGCTGACCCTCCCTGTCAAACCAAACTGTTAGGCTCTAAAACTATATTTAAAATATTAATTTAAAGCTAGTGATCCAAGGAATAAGTGCACACTTAACATACTCGAATATAAAATATAAACACTTCAACCCCCCTCCCTCCAAAAAAAAAAATTAAAAATTATTCTGCTCCTATCAAATACGATTGCAATGTGAAACTATCATTAAATAATTTTGGTTTTCCTAACGTATTTGCATTTGTATAGATTTTTGGGATTCTTCTACAAATTGAAATTTTTCACTTTTTTTTTTCCAGTTCCGTGGTTACATTGCGTAGAAAAAACTGATCGTTCTTTGGTTCGGTTCTTGTTTTGCTCCATTCAATACTTCTGGCTCAGTGCGACCTCCCATTGGGATTTATCATTCTCCACCTGCTTGACAGCATTCATCACTTCCTCCTGAGTTGGTTGGTGGATTATTTCTCTTACTGATGGATGAGACTTGCATTCTGACAGGTCGTTTCTGTTTTAAATGATGCTGAAATATTTTTATTCTCTGCGAAAGATCTTTAAAATACTGCATTCACCGTTATTTTAAATGGAGGTTCGAAAAACCGGTGATTGAAGCCGATTTCTCATCTTACATTTAAATGCTCGCGCTCCGTTTTCATCTGCTTTGTTTAATTCTTTAAATATTTAAATATATTTTTTGTAAATCTTAATATTCACTTTCGACATTTTTAGATCATCTTTCGTTGTAAATTGTATTGTTTATTTCACAATTTCTAGATATAGTAAAGCTTTCAGAAATGCATTCTATACTCGGGTGATTAACAATAGACTTATAAGCCATTGTTAGTTTAAACAATCATTTGCGAATAATAATATTTTCCCCGTTTCTAGGTATAACAATCGCTCGTAAGTCAATTGATAATAATACCAATTATATAATGCATTTATGAAAGTTTTATCCAGAAATTGTCAAATAAACAATGTAACTTACCACAAAAGAAGACTTAGAGTTGTTCATTTCACGATTTGTACATTAGCGAACCAATTAATCCGAACACTCACATTTTAAAGAAAATTTTTAATTTCGCAAGAAAATATGCACACAAATTAAACCCGAACTTTACCTAATAATTTAAATATGCTCCTCTGCTCCTAATAAGTTCATTAATTCGCTTAGGCATGGATTCTGCCAACGTAGAACACATTTTTTCTTATTTCTGCATTCTTGAAATCATATTTTAATAATCGATTGTATTAAGTTATCCTTAATAATTATCGCAGATTAATTTTCCAAGTCTCTTTTTCATTATGGCCCACAAATTTTCTATTAATGTCAGGAGAGTTACCTGGCTACCAAAGCAATTGGATGTCGTGATTTTTGAAACTTTTTCACTTTTTTTTTTTTTGAAGTGTGGCATGGAGAGAGATTCTGTTCGAAGATGAGTTCGTTGTCTTTCTGGACCTGTGGGATCACTTTTCCCCCCCAATATTTGTATGTATTGCTTACTCTTTCGTACGGTCAACAGTCCCAAGTGACGTTAGATCGTCATGTGTAAAAATACTCCAGAATATCTTTTTAGCTGGGTGTTTAGGAGCTTGTTGAAGTTGGTGGAAGAACTCTTCTCAGTCGCTCATCGCTCTCCTTGGACAAAGAAATGGCTCTCATCTAAGAATATGACCTTCTTCCACTTCTCAGAAGTCCAATCTTTGTGCGATTTTGCCCACTGGAGCCTCTTATTCTGCATTGTCTTCGTCAACAGTTTTTTTTGGTCTGTGGGCAGACCTCCCTGCTTTCAACAATCTTCGATGGACTGTCATCTCAGAAACATTAATCCCACTAGCTGCTGTGTCTATTTAAGTCTACAGCAGGCAATCTTGGATTCATTTTGCTTTTCTTAACTAGTAAACGATCTTTCCTTTTTCGCCCACATTTTCCTCTTCTGTCAGGAAACAAAAGTACCCAAAACCTCTAATTTGTTTGCTACTGTAAATATATTAAAGCTTTCCGAAATGCATTATATCCTTTGTGTTATTAACAATGGACTTATAAGCCATTGTTTTAGTTTTTTAGTGATCGTTTTACAATCATTTGTTAATCATCTTTTTTTCCGTTTCTAGTTATAACAATAGCTTGTAAGTCATTATTATAACACTAGAAACATACAGAATATTTTTATTTGTGTATAAAAATCTTTTGCCCGTTTCTAGAGTTGAAAAAGCAAACTAAAATTGGAATTGAACGAAATTAAAATTCCACTTCGAACGGACTTTTATAACTACAAAATTTTATATTTAAATTTTAAACAAAGTGTTCAGTGACGTATTTCGTTTGGTTTGTAGCCGATGTAATAATAATGATGAAATATTCTATTTGGATTGCTGTGTGTGTCCCGGGGAGTGGGAGAGGATATGGACGAGCCATAAAATGTCTGATTAGTTTAAATTAGGAGTGAGCAAAATTTTAATTGACTTGCTATAGCGGGAAGGGTCAGTGAACTGACAACATCATTGCTGTTAGCTAACAAGTTATTAGTTTAGATACATTTTCAATGCCCAATTTTAGTTTATGGAGAGCTTTGTAACGCGCGCGCCCACACACACTCGAAATCAGATCATTCGTTCCATTTCCTCACTTCTTAATATTAGCGGAGAACTTTGTCGTCCAAATTGACGACAAAGCCATCGGTGACCTGAATTCTGATTCGCTTGTTTGTAGTAATGGGGATGTTTATTAATTACGGATAACGCACTCACGAAGTCTTTTTAACTCTAAATGTTTGATTCACCTGGTTCATCTGTATAAAAAAATAAATAATAAAACATGTCCTAATTCAAGGAATCGTGCATTTTCTTTCTACCAAATGCAACTGCGGAAATTGTTTCTGTTTGAAGAGTGTACCTCAGATTTTTGACATGTTAAGAAAAAAAATAAAAATTCGGTGCGAATTTTGTCCTCTATTTTTAATGAAGTCTGTCAAGGAAAGCTTTTCATGTAGCCGATGCACTAGTTTTCTGACTATTGCTAACGTCTTTGATCTTACGAGTTTTCTGCAGTTGCCTTGATCTGTTTAGTAACGTATTAAAATTAAACGAACCATTGATTCGTCTGTCAACGCAGAGGGTGTTTTGAGTTGCATACATTCACCGAAGTACATTATAATGGGATTATCGGCACTGCTCCCTGAGGCCGTTGGAAATTTTAACATCATAAGGAACGTAGTGACTTTTCCTTGACCTTGCAAATTTCAGCGAAAGCAATTTTATGATCGGAGATCTTTTATAAATTTAACCCTGATGAAACCGGATAGATGTCAATAAAAGGCGGTGACGCATAAGAATGCGAGATGATAAGATGCGAGCTACGTCAATTGATGTCACTTATTTCGTCCTCTATTTTTTATTTTTTACTTAAAAGACAGTCATATTTAACTTTGTCTGCAGCAACGTCTGACTATGCAGTTATCATTTATTATGAAAAAATATTTTGAGGAAGGAATTTTTGAATAAGTTTCGTAATTCTGTAAAGATACGCAGCATCAGATTGTTGTAAACGATGATACAAAACAGAGGTGGAGTTACGATGTAAGATTATACCGGTTTAGTATTCACAATTCTAAATAAAAGTACTATGAATATGACGGACATTAAAAAATTAATGAAATTCATTTCCATAAATAGACACTGAGCTTCCCTAACTCAGTCGGTATAGACGAAGCCCTTTGGCCAGGAAAGACCTGGGTTCGATTCCCATCGGTGACGTGAGGAACCTTTATCTGGTCTCTTACGACTAAAAGTGAGTTAGCCGGTCTCATACGAAAGTAGGTTTTTTTTTTTTTTTTTCAGCCGGAAACTTGGGTCTTTCGTCCTCCAGAACAGGCAAACTGGCTCTGTGAACACACATGGATTACAGTCATGAATACGTCCCAGCCATATGCCGGTACCCGAGCCCTGATAAAATTGGGGGGTTGGAGAAAGCAATGGTGAACTACTCTGTAAAAAAATCTTACCAGGAATACTCTGTGGGCAATGCCTACAAAGTCATCTAGGGTCGGAAACGACTGAAAGAGAAAAATCAGTTAGTATATAGACACTTCCTGTATTGAACTTGATACTCTTTTGTAGTGAAATAAGTTAAATTTTGGCACTTTGTTCCACTAAACTATTTGTCATTTTGGCACTTAGTTCACTACAGTTAGCAACAATTAATATGAAAAACTGCATTATTGTTGTTATAGCTTTATAATGCAAAAACAAGGAAATCGGCAGACACCCACAGACATCATCGGTCGCACAATGGACGAACAGTCATGTTTCTTACTTCACCCAGTAGCTGATTTATTAAGTATACCTTCCTTAAATAGCTAGAGAATACTGCTTTTGCATATCGAACAGCGTAGATTGAGGGTTCGAATCTAGTCTAGGAAAGGAACTTTTATAAGGACTTTTCAACTGAAGGTGAGTTAGCCTGTCTCGTGTGGTAGCGGTGGGTTTTACTTCCAGAAACGACTTTTTTTTTCAACTGCGAATTAGACAAACAAGCCAATATAACTCGTGCAGTTAACAGACATAATACATTGGATTCATAGCCTTCATCGATTCGGCTTTAATTCTAAAGCCACGACATAATTCTAAACAACTTAGAAATCTTACTACAAAAGGCATTTAAGGTTAAAAGTGGCTCTTTTCCTTAAACCACGAATAAGGCAGCCGCAAACTCGCCACGTAGACTCCGTAAAATGCTGTTTTTGGAATTCTCTTCCTCTCATATTGGGAAATACCCACGTCAATTTAGTTGTAAGACTGGGAGCACTTCATGAGAAATAGCTGCTGCAAACTTTCGCCTCCAACGAAATGGAACTGAAAAAAGATGACTTTCGTTGAAGCCGCGCGCGCGCACACACACACACACACACACACACACACACACACACACACACACACACACACACACACACACACACACACACACACACACACACACACACACAGAAGCACAGCTTGTTGTCCTCTGCATCCTTCTTTCCTAACTTATAACACATTACTTTCTAGGAATTTAAAATGAGCTGTGATATGGCCCAAAGGCTTAAGTGGAAGATTCTTTTATAAGCTAAATTTTTTCTCCCTTACAAGAGAAGTTTGTCAGAAGTGTAAAACACGGAATCGCGAAGAGAGTCACATTTTTGAATTGCTATGCAGACTTGATGTTTGCAGTTTCGTATTACAGCATTTCTCTTACATGTTTATACGTTAAAGAATTCAAAATACGATAGGGTTTTAAAAATGCGTTGATCAAAGATACTCAACTAAAAGTAGGAGACTCGCAAATTTAACTGGAATGTAAATTAAATATTTAAATAATTTGAAGAGTTAAAATAGCTTGTTAGCGAAGATTCCATAACTAACTGCATAAACAAAAGAATAGTCATGAATGGGATCCTGGAAATCACGTAGTATCCCTCCCCCATGTTTTAACTGCTGCTGTCAATATAATATGACATTCCAGTACGCTGAATATAGAATTATATATCGAAATACTAACAGAACAGTACTAATTGTGACGTCATGTGCGCGAGAAATGATAGACGTGGTCTAACGCTATGGTCTGAATTGTTGTAACTGAAGGATATGCTGCAATATTGGCGCCAAATTCTGTTGTTACTGACGTAGTTCTTTTCATTGCAAATTGTTGCTAAAAAAATGTCTTTCGAATATTGTTACACTACGTATCACTGTCCACAGAAGTCATAGTCGTGTGTATAGTAAGTTAATTGTTGCTTTTGTGCTCTAGCGCTTTCATGTGCGTATAATTTCGGTGCATATGCGGATAATTTATGATATTTATACAAAACTTAATGATTATAAATTCACGTCTTTTTTTTTCTTTAGGAAAATAGACTGGTTTTTTTATGTTGTTCTTCATGCTTGCTTTTCGAATTCCAAAAATTCCTCGAACAATTACGTAACATCTGTTGTCTCTTTGTGAACTGTTCGCCTTTGAAAAAGTTTCTCATAATCGCTTCGCACCTTCTAATTAATAAATGAACAGCGTCACGCTAAAAACTAAATTAAGGTTGTCTTAATTTATTCTTTGCAGTGATTTTGTTCCTGACCACATATCCTCAAGTATATGTTAATGACTCTAGCTTTCAGGACTTATTAGCATCGTCACGTATGTCACACTTCTGGACTTCGTTAGAAGATCGATCGGAAAAATTCCGTTAGAGTGATCTTTGTGCAGTCTTGTGTAGCGCTAGCATTAAAGTCCAATCAATCGAATGTATTGATAATCAGTTCTACTTTCATTGTTGCACTTATTACCATTGTTGCTAGCAACTGTGGTCTCGAGATCAAGCAGTATGATATGTTAATGACTTTAAATACTTCAGGTTCATCAGCGGTCTCATTTTTAATTAGGAAAGTGGTTTGATTGTAGTTTTTATAATGAGTTTTTGTGACAAACGCTTTCATTTAATTATCAGGCATAATTAGAATTTTTTTTAGAAATTGTAAAGATAATATCGAGTGAAATAATAAATGTTTGTGTTGAGAATATGCTGTTGCTTCCTTGGCACACAAATAGGGCAGACGAAGTGTCAAGTCCGATCTTCAGTTTCCTTAAAGGTGCCATTTGATAACAACACTTGGAAGGAAATGGTCACTTTCTTAGAAAGATACCATCGCTAATTTTCACATATCTTCCTTTGGACGTCATAAATACTCCCCAGCTTGGTCGGTATCGATGATGTGTTTAGTTTGGAAAGACTTGAATTGAAAATTTCATTCGCATGGGCTTGATTCGGTCTCATGAGAAGATGGTTTGATTTTTCCTCCCCGAAATTTGGTTTTGCATTCCGCGCCTATCAGAACACCTGCGATATTCCGATTTCCACACATAAAATACCAGCTTAATAGTAGCCGTACATTTTCGGCCGTTCACTGTCAAAATGGATACTTCTTAACAAGTACGCGGTGAAAAGGTGATGGACATAGAATTAATCCTAATAGATCTTCTACGTTCCTCACATTACGTTGAAGTATTCGTCTATTTATTTATGTATTCTGAAGAGCTGTTGCCCTTGATATCACTTTCTTAGTCAAAAAGGACATCCGAAGGAGTTTGGCTATGCCTTATTTCGATTTTTTTTTCCCGTGTCTTAATTTTAATTCGATTGAGGGTCCTTTACTCGAGCCACTTATTTGTATCTTGTATTTTTTTTCTGTAGACACTTCCGTGGACATCATCTGACTTGTTATTCACAAGTACTTGCTTTCAATCTTATAAAATTATTTGAGATTGCTGGCGTTTTCTGTATAAACACCGAGTGGCCATTTTATTAGGAACACCTGCCCTTAGACCGTTTCCGAAGAAGTTACGTCACGTGGATGCAGTTCGTTATATAAATCAGGCATCCGACGGTTCTGTTTTTTGTGTTTATTGCGTCGGAAGGGGTAAACGGCGTGACTTAAGCTTTGAGAGTGGTATAATTGTTCGCGCCTGGCGTACTGGTGCTATTATCCCACAAATTTACTCTTCTGGACTTTCACGCACAACAGTGTGTACAATGTACACACTGTTGTGCGTGATAACCAGAAGAGTAAATTGTGCGTCATAACCAGACAACTTCAAGCCAACGGCAGCCATGTGGAGGGAAACGGCTCATTTATGCACGAGGTCAGAGAAGAATGGCTAGGACCGTGAAACGTGACTCCCTGTTTCTATTGTATCATACTGATGGCAAAACCAGAGTATGGCGGCAAGAATATGAGGCCCTTCTTTTCAAGTATCAAACCCAGGTTATAGCCGTTTATAGCCTCTGAAATACACTAATGCTAATATCCCATACGATTTGGAGCATTTCAGGTGTTGGCTTTTGTGTTGAAAAAATAAAACTTTAATAAGCTCAGCTTTAGAATAATAAAAGGATGTGCATTTGCAGATTTTATGAATTTGAAATCCTCTATTAAACTGGTCAAATTATTTGAAAAAGTATTCAGGTGGCAAGACCCGGTTTTCAAGCAAGGGAATAATCGCTTGTAAACCAAGGTTTTCAGAGGTTCGAAATACTTCATAACAACTTAAAAGGCTAAATATTGGTTTTTCAGCAGTTCCAGCTATTGCGGTTTCAATTGTTTCAATTGTTGTTAACAATTGTTAATTCATGAAGTAATATTTTTGAAGCCCGATTTGTTCAAAACTCAGCACACCTGGCCTGTTATGGACTCATTCGGAGAATGTTTTTTTATTTTTATTTATTTTTTATTATTATTTTCTTACTCTTTCAAACTAGAGAAATTTTACTTTAAACGTGATCGTAAACAATAATCCAAAATGCACGCAATCCAAGTTCTAAAAGCACTTTATGCATTATAGTTTCCATTCTGCTTTTCTCTGAGAAAAGCGCTCAGGATGCAGACAAAGACGAAGTTATCCAACTCCACCTTTATTGCGAATCTGCACATGCTGCTTTTAGTAGCATATTTACATAAAGAAATTAATCCTTCCACGGAAGCTCCAACAAAAGCTGAGCTGCATTGAATAATCCGATAAAGGACAAGAAGACGGATTATAAAGATTCTCATGCGTTAAACTAATATTAACTTGAAATAATAAACACAGAAAAAAAGTTTCGTGTTACTGAAGAAAAATTAAAAATGCAAATTAGTCAATCCGAAGAAAGAAAAAGGCTTAGCAATGCCACTTCTTTCATTTTACCGGAAGTTGAATCCTAGGTAACCCCCGGGGACTGAGTTTTATTGAGAGCGTATCCCTTCTTTCTCTAATCACAGATAAGCCTTTTCATTAATAATAAAAATTGTTTTCCTTCAGTTCAGGTTCTCAAACTTCTGTTGGCCACGTACCAGAAATTTCTTAGGATTTCTGCTAATGCTGGCATCAAAGCAAATTGTGTATAATTTCTTCACAACGGACTAAATTTAGAATCACCTGCCTGTCTGAATGCATCCTATATTGCAAAGATTATTCAGATAAACGAATATTTCAGAAAACCATTAATTGACTTCAGTACATTGTTAGATCCACTTTTAATAGACCTTTCCTCTAAATAGTGAATTAGCTGACATTCCTTTACCAAAATGGCACTAAGTTCAATGCAGGAGGTGAACTATGTTTGGCACAAGAAGTTCAATGCAGGAAGTGAACTATGTTTGACACAGGAAGTTCAATACAGGAAGTGAACTATGCTTGGCACAGGAAATTCAATGCAGGAAATGAACTATGTTCGGCACAGGAAGTTCACTGCAGGAAGTGAACTGAGTTCAGCACAGGAAGTTCGATGCAGGAAGTGAACTATGTTCTGCACAGGAAGTTCAATGCGGGAAGTGATCTATGTTCGGCATAGGAAGTAAACTGAGTTTGGCACAGGAAGTTCAATGCGGGAAGTAAATTGAGTTCAGCAGAGGAAGTGAACTATGTTCGGCACAGGAAGTGAACTATGTTCGGCACAGCAATTGAACTAAGTTCAATCCAGAAAGGGTGTATGGAAATAGAGTTCATTAATATTTTAATGTCCAAAGACTCCACAGCTATGAAGTTCGGAATTTCTGATGGAGAGAACCTCCTTTGCCTTTATACTATGTTGCTGTGACACGTGGTCTCTAACAGATACCTCAGTTTTCGAGAAAAAGAGGGATATTCGAATAATTTTGTAACAGTATGCATATGTCTTAGATTATTTATATTTGAAGAAATTGTCTATTTATAATACGCACCAGAATTCTTTTTCTAAGTTATATTAACAATTCGGTATTGCATTTCACGGCTTTAACTTACACTATCTTAAGGCAGCTCTAGTAATAAGTTTCCATTAAAGTAACTCTGAATCTACAGTATTTTAACTCGTAACACGTTCACGTGATTCTTTTTTAATTTATTATTAGTAGCATACTGAGAAATTCAGAGGACCGAATGGAACAGTCTGAGTAGCTAGCCGTAATATTTCGTCGACCGAGTCATCCTGAGTACGCACTCTCTCCGCGATACTAGTTTGCGACAAAGAATTCCTTACTTATCTTCTCGTTACAGTTAAAGTTATTTTGAATTCCTCGAATGTTTTCTGCTATAAACTCTTGGAGAGCCGGTTTTGGATTCTAAAAAAGAAACTTGCGATGAGCAAAAATTTTTAAGAGACGAAGATTGGGAGTTACTGGTATGTAGCTTCTGCTGATAAAGCAGCTCGCGTGAGATTCGTGTATGTGCTGAAATTGTTTGTTTTGAAGAGGGGTGTCGTTGAAAGACATTGCACGGCTAAATATTTAGAATGTGACAAAATAACTGACGAAGTATGCAAACATCATCTCTTATTTGGTAAAATGCTTGATCGGCATAATAGGGTTACTTAGAAAAAATCGTGGCTTTTAAACAGGTTATTTGGTTAATCCAATTATACTACGCGACACAAGTTTTATTCTTGAAGAAAGAGTCGGTTTGTAGGTAGGTTTTTTTCATCCGCTTACCGTGTTTTTTAGAAAACTACGTTATTGTTGCATTGGAATTATTGCCATTAATTGTTTTAGTGCAGCAACAGTTGCGTTGCATTGCATTTGTTTGCTATTAATTGTTTCAGTGCAGCAATAGTTGCATTCAATTGTTTGCTATTAATTGTTTCAGTGTAGCAAAAATTGTAGTGCAACTGTTGCTGTCACACGGCCCAACAACGGTATATATGATATACCATTGTTGGGCCGTGCCATAGCAACAATGGTATATATGATATACCATTGTTGCTATTTAGTTGTTCACAGCCATTGGTTAGGATGTTTTTTGCAAGATAGAATATTTCATCAGAGCCTTTGGATATGAATTTTCCTCCTGTAGGGTTAAATGAAAAATTTTCATAAACGTCTCAATAAAATGGTGAATCATTAAAGAATAATTTTGCAAGGATAAGTCAAACCAATAGATAAGACATTTATGATTCTCATGGATACAATCTTTTTTTTTTATTCTCTGTATAAATTATCTGAGATTGGAGATGAATAAATAGATCGCTTAATTGAAGTTTATAAAGCTGTCTTGGAAGATGAATAAGTTGAATAATGGAGATAATTTTGATTTTTGTTTTCAAGGAATGGCGTAGTAGTGGACATATTTTTAAATTAATGAAGGATCGCTCTAGCACAGACTTTAGAAAATATTCTTTCACTGAAAGATTAGTTACTCAGCGGAATAAACTCCTGGAAAGCGTTGCAGGATTAAATACCTTTTAAACAAATTCAAGGGGAAAGTATTTGAAGGGCATTAATTTAGTATGATCGGCGACCTTTGTGGTTGGTAATTACGTACTTTTCGTGGGAATGATTCTTGTACGAGAAGATCAAAAGGGTTGCTCTTGAGAATTCACTACAACTTCAGTGTTGCGCAAGTTTCGGTTCTTTGCTAATAATTGCCGGAGGATTTTAAAATCCTTTACCGACTGAGAACTGCTTCAGAACTGAATATTTGTTTCCAGCATTTTGAAATATTCATTCCAGAAGGCAATTGATAATTCTCTTTCTCAGCAGATCAATGGTTTTGCCGATAATATCGATAAGAGCTTCACAATCTTCGGGATTCTGTGCTGCAGTTGATAACAGCAGCACTGATAAATGTTGTAACTTATAATTTGTTATCTCCAGAACGATAGAGGAATGGCACGCTCACTCACTCACTCTCTACTTTGAAGCTTATCGGCTTTTAGGTTTTGAAGCTAAAATTGTTTTCATGAACACCAAAAGCAAAAATATTTTCATTTTAAATACGTTTTTTACATCCCTTCTCAACTGCTCCACATTTTTATGTCCGACTGAAAATCCTGCTGCAGGACTTTCAGTCCGACATAATAAAAAGTCCTTCAACGATGAATTAACTCACGTAATGGAAGTATCTTAAGGTTAATTTTAAGAAACTCGCATAAATCAATTGCCTTCTTTCCAGGAGTATCACGCACGGGGCTTGTTTGATCCTATCGCTGCAGTGTCTTGGGCTCGGGTGTTATTTAATCGGGAATAAGACTCTTGTCTGGGTCGCTAAGAATTGTTTGAAACGAAGGCAAGTCAGCCAGTTACATAAGGAAGTAACACGTCTTCATCTTCTCATTCAAGAAAACCAGCCGTGGAACACACAACTAAGAGACATAATATTCAAACCCGATTAAGGGTTTGAGGAGAGTATTACGCTTTTAAAAGTGGTTGTTTTTAAAAGTAACATGTATTCACTCTTAGCCATTGAAGTAAATTATGTTTAGTTCAGTGGCTGCATCTCTTAATACCGTTCGCGTACGCTATTAAGAGAGGTAGCATAAGGTTTGCGTTTTTATGAGGTCTTCTAAAAAAAGGCAAACCTTATTCTGCCTCTTTTTATGAGACATCCTTTTAAAGATCACATATGCATCCTACCACATCATGTGCTGACGTCATGGTCTGCCACACTCTTGAACGCCAACTTGTGGCGATCACAACCTTACGGCCGTTGTGTTGTTTATTCATGTGAACTATTCGCTGCGATAATGAAGATTGGAACAGCCGATATGAAATCTAAAAGAAATTGAATAAGTAACGAGAAAATAAAGTGGTTTTCAAAGAATATAAAATTACTATTAATGCGATAAAGAGTTGAAATGGCGATGAGCGAATTGAAACTATAGAACAGTAAATGATGCGAAGTTGATCAAGGAGAAAGAAGTAAGATTACATAAAACTTAGCATTAGGACACAATACTTACAAAGAATATCGCCGAGGCGAAAGAAGAAATTGGTATAAACGCGTGGAAGTAATTTCGAAGAATCATAAAGCTGGCTGCAGATTAGAAGCGACTAATGACTGGATCGAGTCGCTTTCTAATATCGAGGCTTCATTTAAGAGATGGAGCAAACTCCATCGCAATGATAATTGTAATTATCCTTATCAATAGTAAGAAAGTAATCACGTTCTCAGGGCTTTTAAAAACTCACTATCTGTGAATAAAACGCTCCTGCCTGAAATTTTATGATAATCTTTGAAATGTGCTGTGATTTTTAATTAGCATCATCGCGAGTGGAAACTTTATAATTTCTGTTGCCAAAAAAGGAAGTTTTATAATTTTTGCTACAGAAATTAATGAGAATCATTAATAAAATTATAATTTTAGTCAATTTTTTTTTTCGATTTGTTTTTGCTGTTCTTGCAGTGCCTAAGGGTAAATTGTGACTCGGGTTTTTGTAGCTATGGAGACCAGGAAGAGTTAAGTTTTAAGGAGTCAGCTACTTTTTTTTAATGTTTTTTGCAGATGTGTGCAATTATTTTCTTTGTTCTGGTGTTTCACTTTTTTCATGAAGCTGCTATAAAAAGTTTGAGTTCGGACAATCTTATATATTAATTTTTTGTGTCCTTCAATGATGTGAGAAACCTCCCAGTTAAATAGACGGAAAAAATAAATAAATAGAAAGTTTGAAAGATGATTTCTTGCACTCCCCTCTCGTACGATTCAATACTCTATAGAAATGGAAAGAAAATAGGAGATGTAAGATATTTAATGACTTAGAGCATTTTTACCGAGTCAATCGTCTTATGAGGAGGGGAGAGAAAAGCGTGCTTTATTAAGGCATCAAACCCGCCGCACCATCTTCTAGAGACTGCGGTATTCTTTGTAAGTATTGTGTCCTAATGCTGAGTTTTATATAATCTTACTTCTCTTCCGGTTTCTCGATGGTTCTTAAGGTTTCGTCCTCACAAATCTTTAATTCACCCGAAAGGGATTCTGTTAGCTTACATTAGAGCTTTAGATGGCTCGTGTCCGAAGAAGACGTTAATTGATTTGTTAAAACATGCTCAATAATTTTCTCGTATGAGAAGAAATAGGGTTTTAATTCATCACTACAGTGAATTTGTCTGCACTATCAAACCCGAGGCTTCTGTTGAAGATTCCAACAGTACCTATTTACATGACGTACAGTATACCACCTCCAGCTTTGAAGACTTGTGAAGCTGATCTTCAAAGGCATTGATGAATCTCTATGCCTGCAGTGAAATATGAACTTCCAACATATTGGTTTGAAAGCGCAAACATCATCCTCTTGGTCAAACAGGCCGACAAAGTTTACTACGTCATTAGCATAGTGGATAACAATATATTTGATGAACGTAATCTTTAACAATGAAATTCCATCTGTGACGATTACTTGCTTGGATCATCTGCCAATATAACATTATTATTGCATTTATTTATTGTGATTGTTAATTCTTCTGCAACAACGAATTACCAGCGCAGTCTCATTAATGCTTCTAATCTGTCTGATGGCTAATGATGTATGATATTAACACTTGAAAAATAGATCTATTTAGTCTACAGTTGGACTCTATTCATTGCCTTGAGGATTTCGCTATTCCACTGTTTACGCTTGCTTCCAGAGTGGGCTGTATGTAAAATATTTCAGGTATAAATATACAAACATAAAGTGGATAGAAATCGGATAATTAGGTTTTAAAATAGCTACTAGCTGAAGTAGTTAATATCCCATTAAGTACAGTGGGCAAGAAAGTTCAGTCTTATATGGGATTACTGGGAAGGACACATTTCTCTGCAAAGATAATACTGGACTTTATAGGACTTGCCTCTGGAGGAGAAAAATATTTAAATCCGTATACAGGAACCTATAAAAGTACTTATCTACATGGATATTTCTGCATGGTCGGTAACTGCTACCTGACGGTAGCAGTACTTCACGAATAACTAAAAAATTGTTACGATTAGTGTAAGTGGGTGAAACTTTTTCCCATTTATCTAAATCTTCTGAGATGCTAATGAACCAGGCAGCGCAAGTTCCTTAACTTGTATTTTCTTTTTCTGTAATAAATGTGCAGTTGTTGGGAAATTTTCAGGTTGCAAGTTCCTTCAAGCCAGAATGTGACCATGTGATCATTAGAGTAAAAAATCTCCTCGTCAGGGAGAGAATTCTACGTTTTGCTGTTTGGTTTTCTCGGGGGAGAGAGAAACGGGAAAAATATTTAGTTTAACTATCACAAACACTAAGTAAGTTCAAGTAAAATATTTTTTTAATAATCCCTGAGGAAGCTGTTAGTCGAGTCGAAACGTGATATAGATATGCTGCTGCAGGTGCGCGCGCACACACACACACACACACACACACACACACACATATATATATATATATATATATATATATATATATATATATATATATATATATATATATATATATATATATATATATATATATATATATATATATATATATATATATTGCTTTAAGTGTATTTAGCTCCGCTTTCGTAACTTGCTCTCTGACTCATCCTTATTGGTGGTTGAATACGCAGGCACGGTGGGCTCCGAAACACTGCAAACATTCTGTTCCAATTTCATTGCGCCAAGTGAAAATTCACTCATCTTATTGGCCCGTTGTATTGTACGAGTTGTTCTGCTCATGGTCAATGCAATAATATTAAATATGGGAATATTTAAGAATATAATGGGAATAATAATAGAAACTTTTGATCATTTCAGACATTAAACTTAACGGCTTTACTTTTTATTTTATATTATATTTTATTTATTTATTTTTTATCTTTATCTTTACTCTTTGTCCAGCCAGTGTCAGAATTATGAACTATGAATTTTTGAATTATGAATAGTCTGCCATGTTCATTGTTGGACTATTCACGTAAATATCTTCTGCTAATGCAGTGAAAAATGCCAGGGAAGATAAATATACGATTTTTAAATATGTATTCTGCTATATAAAAACAATATATATCTACCGTAAATTAAAATTGTGGTAATATGCTAACATAAAATACTAAAATTCCATTTTAGAGCGTTTTTTTCCCTTTTACCTTACCAGAAATTGACTAAAGTGCATTTTTAACAATTTACTAGCCTTTTTCTAACTCTCGTTAGCAACAGATTTCAACTGTATTTCTTTCTAGTAGAAAACTTAAATATACTTCGCTACTAATATTTAGTGCTACTCGGTAATCATTGGCGCCTGTTGAAATGGGATAAACTGAAAGAGTTTTTCTTGCAATAATCAACAACAAATTGAAACAAACTGCATACACCAAAGCCTTCGTTAATTTTCCGCTTAGAAGTAATCTGTTCTTTCGAAAAATCTGCATATATTGTAGCTTTTGTTGCTCATTTCGAATACAATCATCTCCAGAACAAACAAACACGTGCTACTTATTCTCGAGTCAAGCACAGTATATATCTATTGTGACGTCAATATAAATTGCTTTTTTACGCAAAAGAACTTGTAGATTTATTTGAAAACTTTTTTGCGTCGAAGTTAATGAATATTTGCAGCAGAACTTTTTTTTTAATTTTTATTTTAATGCTGATTTTCAATTTGAACGATGTGCGCTGCAATTAAATTTTCTTTGTTTATAATTCCAATTACTTAATCTTTCACTAGTAGACAATTGTTTTATTTATTTATTCAGTGTTTTTTAACTGCTTTGTTCAGATTTTGTACCTTTTTTAAACATCATTTTTTTACGTTTTAAGCTCTAGTTCAACATTTATGATTTTTCTACCTTTCTTTTTGGAAATTTATTTATCTTAAACTGCAGAAACCGCTACGGATTACTGAATTTTTGCCGAAGCAATTTCTTTCTTGAAATATTAAAAGGGAATAATGAGATCCAATAACAAAATGCATTTCTTCCTAATATGACCAGCAAAAATGTTTATTTCTTTTGAATTTTTAACGCTTCTTCAGAAGTAGTCTGCGAGAAGGTTTTGTAAATATCAAATATCTTGTTGTTTATTCACAAAATTATGATTATTAAAATGAACTTTAAGAAAACTTCTAGATAATTAACGAAACTGGTTTGTATTGACATAGGAAGGGGGAGACAAGCGGCTCCGAAGGACAATCGGAATAACAAGGCAATGTATGATCTCTGGATTATTATTATGTGTGAACATATATATGAAATAAAATGGGAGTTAGTTCGCTCGAAAGGGGAAAGGATTTTTGCCCTGACAGACTCCAGTTTTTCAAATCACAAACAGACAAACTAGCCTGAGAACTCAGGATAAAGGACATTCAATAATATCAAGAAATGTAATGGGCCAATTGACTGTGCAGAGGGTCCATTTATGTTGTCTGAACGTATTAACCTTGATCTTCGGGAGGGAGGGAGAAGGAGGGGAAGGAGACTACTAAAAAAGAAGGAAAACGGCCCCAAAGCAAGAACTTATGGTCCTGGACCAACAGCCTGCAGAGGACTCAAGGGATGCACATAGAACTTGGATTTCACAACCACGTAAGATAACAGTTCAACAGAATAGGATAGAGCTAACCATTATTCCTTTAGTCTGCCATGTTTCAGTTCAGCTGCGTTTATTCCCTGTCTTGGTGGATGGAGAGAGAAAATAAAAGTTAACCCAACCGCCTGAGACTGACTTACTCAGACTCGCTTGAAGTCCTCATGGGGATTCGAATCCTGGTATTTTCAACCTGAGGGCGTCGTCGATATCAACTAATTTACGTAGGCTTTTTCATTTTTTTAGAAAGAAGAGATCTTTTTATGTAAATGAAGTTAAAAGTTTCGAGTATTCTTCTATTAACAACTTCAACTGCATGTAAAAAAGGGCCATATTTTAAAATCACAAGATGAATCAGTAATTGGATTCAGTTTGTATTCAGAAAAATTTATTGTTTTTAGAGAATTTTAATATACCTCGTTTTCGGGGGAAAAAAAAAAAATATATATATATATATATAGGACTTACTTGTGACCTTCTTTCCGCTCCCCCTAACCAAGCGATCCCACTACATGCACACCTAGTGGGATCGCTTTCGATTGATGTCGGATGACGTCCTCATACAAAGATTGAATTTTTTTTTCTTAACCGCGATTATATATTATCGGTGTTCATGATTCATCTTATGATCTGTAAAGTGACATTGATTCCGTCATTTTCAGATAAACTGTGTTTTACGTCTCACGTCAGCCTTCTCAAAGAACTGCGTAGAACGCCAATTTCGCTATTCTAAGACTTGTTCAGAAGATGGTTTTTATTTCGAGGTGTCGGTATTATTTTGCAGATTGTATGTATTATTGAATTCTCTTAGACTCTTCATTGAAATTTTGAGTGAATATTTAGACAAAATCTTCAACACAAACGTATTGCTAATCATTCGCTGAATTAGACAAATTTTCAACACAGATGTATTGCTAATCTATCAAAGTTTGGACCATAGGACATTGCCAATCTGACTGAGCTACCGAAGCCCTCAAAACGAGATGGCGGCAGGAGTTTATCCTACTCTCGTTATCCCATGATGTCAACAAATCATGGGGGTAGAAATGAACTTAAGTATCAGTGAAGAAATTTAGAAATTTCTAAAGGTAAGGCTAATGACAGCTGCAGGGGGGGGGGATGAAAGGCATTAGAGGATGCTTTTCAGAGTATGCATGACCTCTCATTCTACTCGTGCACAGCGATTTGGCTTCTCGCAATGCATTTACAAATAACAACACCATCCGACGCATTTGCACTCTTTCGCAGATTGCGAAGTGCTGAGCAATGTTTAGGAGCAAAATGCTTAATCCTGCATTGTTTCCTTCTCTGAATAGATTTTCGATTACCAACATGACAAATAAGCCGGTTGATAATCAGAGTTACCACAATGAAACTGTTGCCACCTGACGGTTAGGATAACACGGAGTTAACTAAGGAATGTAATCAGACTTTCCACGTAATTAACTTTTCTTGTCTTTTTAAAATAAGATCCTAAATTAGTTTTAGTTTTTCCAATTAAATTATTGCAAAATTCATTAAACGCCGTCAGATAGTATTGTTAATTGACCTTTCTGGTTTACATGAAAAGTGGACCGCCATTATATACGCTCACCGTTATTCGAAATAACGCGGAGATAAGTAATGTAATGCGATGCTCAGATAACAGAAAAGTTAATTGAATGCAAAGATACATAAAATATTACGTGGTCTAATGCTTCTATGGGGTTAAAAAAAAGGGGGGGGGAGATTCCTCTATTCATTCGAAACAAGGCCGCGAAGTGCATTTACCTTTTACACTATCATGGCGCGCATAAATTCTATTTAAGGGAGGCCACTATAAATCCCCGAACTTTATTTGCTAATCTAAAAGTTACAAAACAAACGCATTTGCACGTTCCGGCTGCTTCTTTAAGCAAAAAGTGTTTAATCTTACAGATTTGTGTTCTTTAAATGTACATTAAAAGAAATAAATTAAAGTGCTTTGCGTGTAACGCAGGTTTAATTGAAAAGGCCCTCAATTGGAATTCTTTCAAGGAACGTAAAGAATACTTGTGACCTTTTCAACTTTCCCCTCCTTAGCTCAATCGTTATCGACGATCCTTTTTTTTTGGTTGGAAAGATCTGGGTTCGAATCCCCTTCTACGACGCGAACTTTAACAGGTGAGTTAATCGGTCTCATGCTGTGACGAAGAGAGTTTACTCCCGCAAAGCATCAAACCCGCCCGAATAACACGCGCAGTTCTCATGATTACCTTTCATAGTCTTAGTTGCTGCGGCTGCAATTCAAATGGACCAAATCCAGTTCATCCGAGGCCAAGTTAGCAGACGAGATGGAATATTCTGAGGCTTTTTTTTTATTGACGTAACAATAACATACCCATCAAAGATGAAATCCAATTAAAACAACTGAAATTTTTTTTTTAACCTTTCTTTGAGATATTACTTTTTCTTAATGTTAATCTGACGCCTGCGATTCAGTGTCGTGTGCGCAAGGGGGTTAAAATGAAAGAAGGCATCTATTGATGTTTTTCTTGAACAGTTGGAGATTGTGGTCCTTAGCAAAAATTTTTGTATTTTTGATTTATAAAATATAGAAGTAGATGAAATACAACCAGGAATCAAGAACTTCGTTTGAAGCCGAACTGTGGATGTTGACCAGCTGACGCTCGAATTTTCACGTGCTTAGAAGGAAGGTCACGACCAGTTCGGTTGAACGGCATTCATGAAAATACTAAGCGGAATATGAAAGAAATAAAGTGTGTATGCGAAAATGATTGCAGTGAGTTTGTAACAGCGGGGGTCGTTTATTAAGCCGATTTGCCCTCTTCTGGATTGATATTAAGCATAATTAGGGAGGTCTTAGGTGTACTGTCCCAAATCTGTAAGTAGTTTTGCAAGATTGTATACCGTGTTAGAAGTAATCTTATTAGTAATCAATAATTAATTAATTAATTAATAATTAATAATTAATCTTATAAGTAATCTTATTAGTAATCTTGAAAAACCGAAAACGCCTACTTTCTTGGAGGCGTCGAATCGAATGACTGTGACGTTTTTGTGCTGGTGGTGAACGTCATCCCAAGAAGAGAGATTTGATATTAAATGGAGATGTGGGGGCTGCCAAAAGTAAGGCCTTTTTTTACAAGAAATAAGATTTGTGTGTTGGTAGTATCGAAGATCGCTAGATTGTCAATCTCCAGTCCAGTGTAATTGTGGACAATGTTGAAGATATTAATTTTGGAAGATCTTGAATCTTAAGTTATTTGAGCACTTCAAGGTTTGCTGAATGCAGAAGAGGAGTGGAGTATCTTGCATCATTGAAATTACGGATAAACCAGGTTAATGTATAGATGATACTCTGGCACTGATGGAATATACGAATATAGTTCCTCCCCGAGCGACATTTCTTTTCAGTTTCTTGAGCAAAAGACATTAGCAGTCGGTATGAACTTATACTTTTAAACTTATGCTGGTCATCAGTTACCGTGCTGCACTAAGAGTGCCGTCTACCGGTGTCCTTACGTACTTTATCATATGAAAAGTAATTGTTAGATCCAGTAGTAGTAACTAACTGCAATAAATAAATGATAAATCTCATTGGGATTTTATCCCGTTTAATCACCTTTTAAACTGCGTACAGTCTGTTTATTGACGAAATTCCCAACGGCATTTTGAAATGCAAGTAAAGGAACGTCCTTTAATTCCTGCAGGCAGAATCTTAAGGGAAAAAAAAATCCCTCAAAAGGAGAGAACCGATTTGTCAATCGACAGGAAGTTCTTCCCTAGAGCTCTAGTGATCAGCTCCTGGTTTGTAAATTCACAATTATTTCCGTAATGCCGAGTTTACGTGGGACTAATATTCTCCAATCTTCGTGTTCGGAGGAAAACTAATAAGCTTTCTCTGAATAATATTAGAGATAGAATTGATTATTACAACGCATAACAGTAATATTTTGTAAGCTTTGTAAAATTCTAATCTCCTCCTTTGAATTAAATGGAGTTGATTAAACTCTGGAGGGAAGATCAGTGGAACTGTTTTTGTCTTGCAAAAGTTTCCAAGTTAGAAACCAAGTAATCTAAATCGTGTAAGGATGTTAGCATAATCTCCAGTCTGAAATAAAATAATCTTGATTACAAAGCGCCTACAGATTTAACTTAGGGATTTGCTGTTTAGACAGATTACACACATGTATTTCCAACAGCCGAGTTAATTCACAGCTAACGCTTTCTTCAGTTAATATTCCCGAGATTTCGAAATTCAACTGACGAAGACAGGCTTAAAAACTAATATAACATAACTAGTTTTGTGTTTCTCCGCAGGAAAAAAAAAAAAAAAAAACTTTCTGGAAGTCAAACCTATTTGCATTTGTCTGCGACTGCTGCTGAGTTATGAGATTAGTTATTATCAACAGCATTCCACGCACTACTCTCACATACGTCAAGCATCGTAAACATCTTCTTTTTAGAATCCTAAAACTCTCCCGTCATTTCGAAAAATTAAACGCAACAAAAACCATTTTATAGCACGTCTAAGTCCACTTTAGAAAATGCACTAAGTGCACCTCTTGCCTGAGGGAAAAATCCAGATAATTTGCGTTGATTTACTCATAAAATAAACATTGTCATCTCATCCACGTCTACGTTAATAAGACATCGTAGTTTTTTTATTTTATCATCGAAATGTGATGGAGACTCTTATCACTAAAAATAATCGGTTCTGTTATCTTCACTAATGTTATTGATTACCAAATCATGAATGAGTCCCTTGTGAAAATCCATCTTTGTTTTTACTCGCTTCGTATAATCTTCAGTTTCATTAAATTACGCTATTCAGGATAATAGTTTTGTAAACTGGTTTAAACTCTGGTAGCAGTTACTAAAAATTATAAGTTAAGATTCACGGGGAGACCAAAATATTGAAATAATTATGTCTTAATTGCTGTTTGCTTTTTTTTTTTTACTCGTTTCTTCAGTCAAAATATTCTGAAAGACACGTGATTTCTGATAATGTGCCGTAGTTGACTTGCTACTAATCCAAAAAAAAAAAAAAAAAGGTGCTCCTGTAATGGGTTCAGCACTGTTTCCTTCTTCGGCAAATCTTCTAAGGCTAAAAAACCCTTCACAATATTTGGGATCTCCATATATCCTATTACGAGTAAGGCAATTATTTTTCCCTAATTTCCCCATATAACAATATATTGCAACTTATTCCAGTACTCGACTGATATTATTAATCGCATTTATAAATTGTCATATACTAATCACATATAGAACAGAACAGGTTTTTTCCTTGGTCCTAAATATCAATTGTGTTCCTTAGTATTCCTTATGAGAAAGCAGTTTATGACATAACTCACAGCACGTGCCATTTAACTGAGAAGCGTAACTTGATCGAGACCGCTGATGCAACTTTTACATTTACGGCACGTCCCCGAAAAAGTGAAACGATGACAGGTCTAAGAAGGTAAAACGTACCGCATATTTGCATATTGACTTCGAGGAAAGGTGAAAATTTTGAAATAATAATAATAATAATAAATTGAATATTCTCTCTACACGTGTATACTTTTATTAATATAGATCTTGACTAAGCACAGACTATGGTTCGATATCTTTTATAATTTCAACTCGAGAGCAAATGCTTTTAACTCGAGACATAATCTCCGATGTACTTTTTCTCGTGCGAAGTTCAACTAAAAGTTTGTGAACGTGTAACTGTTTTAACAAATATATTGCCAAGTAGAATATCCACAGAGAAAGTAAAGTTGGGCCATGGATCTCACTTACGCTGGAATATTATTTATTATTGAAAGTTCCTTTGTGAGTGCTCTGAACAAGTTTTTGGATCATCAATTCAGGTTTTCTAAAGTGCCGCTCCAACTCGCGGAACCATTAATTTCCCCATTGTTTTGGCATTGAGCTATTCTGTTGGTTGACCACATGTCCAGTTGATTTCGCGATCATCTTTAATGGATTCTGATGGTGTCTTTCTTCAGACTTAAGAAACATTCACAATATTTGTTATTTAAGTATACAGTTTAGCACAAGTGGAAATTATCCATATATATATATTTTTTACCGCACTGATTTCCTAAACGGTAACAATATTTATGGAATTGGGAAAGTCGCTATTTTACAAAAAATAAACTCTGTTATCAATCATTCACGGCTATGAATAATGCAAAATTCTTTTATTTTCTCATTCGAGTTCATTCCAGCTTTTTCATTGTCGTAAGGAGAACAATATGCAATGATCATTTACGTTGTAAGACAACAGTGATAATAAAAAATCACTCAGAATAGCAAAAAATAAATGGTAAATAAATTTATCATCAAAATAAATTTTATTTTAATGCTAAATTAAATTTAAATTTTTTTTCTGTTCTTATAAGGATTTTATATCTTATCTGGTGTTTCTAAAGTGAATTTTATATCGTACTCCGTTAAGATATAGAGAAAAAAAATCCATGAGACAATAAGGTTCCTTTTTCAGGTTGTTTGCTATAAGCCATTAGCGACTACCAACATGGAATAATCTCACAGATTGATGCGACAGCCTTTCCAGCAGCTCTGGCAATCTCCAGCTCGAAATGAATATCATTTTAAAAATAAGCAAAATGAATGCTGTGAGAATCCCGAACCCTTATTTCAATTTTTTACATACTGTACCAATGGCTATGCATAATAAACGTTTCTGGTTCAAAGGGTGAAGAAAAATGGTTTTTATACTCCCCGTTGTCTGAAGGAGATCCAATGAAGGGGAAAAAATTATGAGCTATTTTCTCGCCCTGAGAGGGCATGGAGATTACACCATCTTCACTTGAGATTAAGATCGCTTTTGATCTTCTATGTTTGTAGAGATCTGTTTCGTTATAGTTTACAGCTTGTTATACCAGTTCGTTAGGGTGTGTAGGGATATCTGTGTCCCAATGAAGTTGGACGAATCTGATAAACCGTGGAGCGTTTAGAATCATACGTAAGCATTTGTTTTGCACTCGTTGCAATTTGAAAATATTAGCGGTATGGCTGGAACCACTAATAATTAGAGGTCCCATAATTACATACGCTTCATAGAAGCGTATGTAATTACGGGACGAATCATCATCTGGTAGAGAAGCAGTTTGATTCTGGTGTTTAATTTACTGTTTTTGTTAATTAGGAGGGTGATGGCTTTAGATGCCTTTGCACATAAGACCTTGAGATGGTGGGTGAAGGTTTGTCTTCTGTCCATCAGTACTCCTAGATATTTGGCTTCTGTTTGCCAAGGAATTCTGGTATTAAACAGGAAGATGTCCCCTTTAGGAGATACCGATCTTCTACTGAAGGGCATAGCTATGCTCTTCTGAGGGCTTGTAATCTCCATTTAGAAAACCATTGCTCTAGTTTTAGTAGGTTTTCTTGAAGTTTTTTGGTAACAAGGTGGTGTGGTTGAAGAGATCTGGCCAGTACCGCTGTGTCATCAGCGTATAGGTCCATCTGCTATATATGAATACCGAAAATAGAATCGGAGCCAGTAAGGATCCTTGTGGAATTCCAGCCAAGATACGACGCTGGATTGAGATCGCCTCATTTATCTTGACTTGCATTAATCTGTCTTGGAGATATGGTTTTATTAACTGTACCATTTCCAGCGAAATGTTGGCAGTGACGAGTTTGTGTAATAGACCGTAGTGCCAAATTTTATCAAAAGCTTTAGTAATGTCGAGGAAAACAGTTCCAGTGTGTAGATTCCAGTTAAAACCGTTGGTGATATACTCGACCAGTCTGTGTATTGCTGAGTAGTGCTATGATATTGACGAAAACCAAATTGTTCTTTTGGAATAATGTTTAATTTGAGACTTGGAATCTGGAGAGGATGATTTTTTCCGCTATTTTCCTAAGTTTGAAATCAGGCTGATAGGACGATAATTTTGAGGTAGATGTGAATCTTTTCCCGGTTTATGAATGGGGATTATGTCTGCGATTTTCCAAACAGAAGGAAAATATTGTAATCTGAAGATTGTATTTATTACCGTATTTGCCGGTATATAAGACGCACCCCTTTTTTTGTACACATTTTTTAGGAAAAAAACTTTATCACTGAATATTATAATGAATTTACACTATTTCAAATATAAAGTAATAAGTAGGTCTACTTTCAACAAATACCTAATCTAACTAGGAAAGGGTACCCACCTTTTTATCTTCTTCGTCAAAACCCAGAAATTCATCTCCAGAGCTAAATGAAGAGACACTTGAAACCTCTTCTAAATCAGAATCTGAGTTCTCATGCAACAAATTGTCCTCTGTACCATCCAGTGCATTACTAATGCCACACTTCTTAAATGATTTAACCACTGTCTCAGTTTTCACAGCATCCCGTGAAGCTTTGACCCACTCACAAACTTGCGAAATGCTAGGTCTCTTCCTTCTTCCTGACGGCGTAACCTCAAAATCTGAAGACTGCATCCAGCTGTTCCACTTCTACTTCATAAATCCCTTGAATGGTTTATTAATATAGACATCTAAAGGTTGAAGCTGACTAGTTAGACCTCCTGGAATTACAGCTAACTGAGTTTTTAATTCCTTGAGTTTATTTTTAACATCTTCTGTTCTGTGAGAACGAAGTTGATCCCATACTAACAGGGCAGGCTTCTTCAACAGACCGCCAGGGCGCCTAGACCAAATTTTATCTATCCATAACTTCATTCCTCCTCCATCCATCCAGCCTTTTGCGTGAACATGTATAAACACTTCTTGAAGCAGTTTCTATTTTGGGTAGCGTCTTCCTTTTAAAAATCAATAGCGGTGGCAATTTTGTCCCATCAGCACAGCAGGATAAAACGATCATGTAGTGAGTTTCTTCGTGCCCCGAAATTTTAACAGTAACACTTTTTGTGCCCTTGGAATCTACAGTTTTGTTTGAGGGCACATCAAAGGTCAGCACCTCGTCCATGTTTCCTATTTGCGCAAGTTCAAAATTTTCTCGTTTCCTTGCGTTAAGCAAGGAAACGAGAAAATTACGTTAATGTTAATGACGTTAATGACGTTAATGAGTTAATGACGAATCGATGAAATTCAATCATTTTTCTTCATATTCAGCTGGCATCTTTAGTGATATTTTTGTTTTGTTCGCATACATGGCTGGTTTCTCTTCATGAATATTGAACACCATGATGTTGATCCAGTAAAGTTGGCAATCCCTCTGTTAGTGGCAATCGCTTTCGCTTGATGAATAATCATTTTTGTAGACACTGAAAGTCCCGCTTTTCTGTGGTCTAAAATCCAAGCATTCAGTTCTGCCTCAAGTTCTGGCCATTTTGCAGTTCCACTTCGTAGGTTATGTTTAGTGTGAGTTGCCTTTTTTAGATCCTCTTCCTGATTCCGCCAAGTTCTTATCATTTTCTCAGTTGGGATGGCCCGAAATACCTCTCTCTCTACAGTCCTATTTCCATGTTCTTTAGTGTACGTAATCACACGTAGCTTGTATGCAATATTGTAGCAATGCCGACCGTTTTAAGCCATAATTTGCCAAGAAATTTAGAGAAAATTGAACGGCAGAAATTTATCGCCGTTCATAACAACAATTAGAGAGTTTAAACGAACAGGAATATAGCTGTGATCGTCACTGAACTTTACGTAACTGGAATGCTCTCACACACCGCAAGAAAGAAATCGCGTAACTCGGAACAGAGAAAATTTCCAGGAATGAAAGAAATAAAAAAATGAATATCGGTATAAGACGCCCCTATTTTTCAGACCTATTTTCAAAGGAAAAAAAGTGCGTCTTATACGCCGGCAAATACGGTATATTGGTAAGATGCACAACAGCTCTTCGGAGTAATAATTTGATGATGCCATCAGGACCGGCAACCTTTTTTATTCTTTAAGTTATTTATGGTGACATACATTCCTATGAAGTAGTGTGATTTGGCTGGTACAGGTATTAGAGAATCTTCAGCTTTTTCTGCGTTCTAATGTGCAAGGCCAAGGTCGGATTGGAGAGAGGAAAAAGATTTACTCTTGTTTCTGAGATTCCTCAACAGTTTCCAGATGGAAGCTAGCTCGTTTTCCCATAGTTGGTTCTTATGAATTTCGAGAGCATCTTTGACTGAATAATTTAGTTTATTGAGAATTTTATTTTTGTCTTGCAGAGCACGAGTATTAGGATATCTTTTCCTTGCTTTGTTTCCTCCTCTGATTAAGTTCATAATGTCTTCCGATAGATGACTGGGCTTGAGGGCACTTGTAGTTGAGGTGACTGCTGTTAGAGCTGCACTGATTTGCTTAGAGAGGGTTTTAACTGCCATTTCAACTTCTTCCTTGGATCTTATATGAGGAGATATGTTCCGGAGGCACTTTGGATAATTTTTCCCAAGATATGAAGGAGTGGGGGAGAGTTGTTCTTGTTTTCCTAGCTGGAGTAGAATTGGATTATGGTCTGATGATTTAATGTTCTGAGACTGTACTGATATTTAATATTATGTAGGATGACTATATCCAGAATGTGACCAGTGCGGATAGAACTATGATGAGTTAGTTCAGTGTTCCCCCCCCACACACACAGCAGCGTAGTTAGGTCCTCTGTAGTTGAAAAGGATGCTGCCATTTTTGTTAGTAGTTTCGCTGTTCCAAGAAGGATGCTTGATAAAATCCCCAGCGATAATGATGGGCTCTCTAACGCCAAGGATTTCATTTAAATCAGAACATAGCAAAGTTTTTAGCGGTGGGTTGTAGGCAGCATAGATTTTACGTTTTCCAGCTGAGTTTGTGAGAACTTCTATGCCCGTGATCTCAAGATTTAGTTGGAGGGTTAGTTAATGAGTGGTGTTTAATATAATTTTTAATGAAAATGGCAGCGCCACCGCCTCTTAATCAAGCCTGTCGTTTCTGTGCAGCTGGTATCCTTTTAGCTTGGGTTTATCTGGAGGTCTTAGGTGGGATTCATTTATTAAAATAATATTTTTTTGATGATACAATAAACGTTTTTTTTAATCTAGATGGCGAAGCAAGAATGCTTTTCATATTCCTGTTCCCCGTTATCTATAGAGGACAATGTAAGGATAGGGTATTATTGAGCTATGAGCTCTGATCATGGCAGGAGGGTAACAGCAATAGCCGAGCCTCAGTTAGAGCTTCATTGGCTACAGCAACGCCATCCATTACCCTCTCTGGGTACCTATTTTAGTCGCCTCATACGACATGGTGCTGCAGTGGGACTGTTCTTATCCTGGCCACCACACGATGTACCAACAATAAACGTTCTTAAAAGAACTGGGAGATGGACTGAGTCCTTGACTCTTTATCCCGTCATCTGAATGAAGAAAATCTGTGTGGATGGGGTGTTATTGAGCTAAAAGCTCTAGTCATGGCTGGGTAACGGGCAATAGCCGAGCCTCAGTTAACACTTCATTGGCTACAGCATTTGCCATTCGTTACCCTGGAAGTCCTAAAAAGGGCTCTAGCGTTAAATGATAAAAATAAACGTCCTTATCCTTATTAGTCTTTATAAGGACTGGCTTAAATAAATGTCCTTATAAGGACTGACTTAAAGGGACGAAGCAAGAATGCTTTTCATCTTCCCCATTATCTGTAGAGGACAGTGTAGTGATAAGGTGTCATTGAGCTATTAGAGCTCTGATCATGGCAGGAGGGTAACAGCAATAGCCCAGCCTCAGTTAGAACTTCATTGGCTACAGCATTGCTATCCATTACCCTCCAAGGGTGACGCCCATAATAATCGGTCCTAAATGTCCTTATTAAAGCTCTGATCATGGCAGGAGGGTAACAGTAATATCCGACCCTGAGTTACAACTTCTAGCTCTTTTTAAAAGTTTGAGTTATGCATTATGAGTAAATTATGAGCTACATTTTTATTATTATTATTTTAGAGTGAAATAAAAGGACACTGATAATCCATGTAAAAATGGCGTGTATTAGTTCATACCATCTCAAACAAAGCATTTTTATGTGAGGAATTGCGAACAGTGGTCTCATTATATACTATTTGCATTTCGTGGACATTTAAACGTTTGGATTTTGTATACATTTCTGAAGATCAATTTGAGTCTTAAGCAAACTTTTCAACTAGGCCGACGAAATTTCGATGGACAGAATAATCTAAATTCCAATTGATAATTGACATTAATTGTTTTAGGAGTGAAGCAAGATGCTTTTCATATTCCTCGCTATCAGTTGCGGCTACAGTGAGGGTAAAATTTTATGAGAAGTTTGCTCGCTGTGAATGGGCATGGAGATTATGCATCGCTACATGAAATTAAAATGGCTTTTGGTCTTTCATGTTTGAATATATCCGTTGCCTCGTAGGCTACAGCTTGCTGAACTAGATCGTTGGAGTGTATGGACGTTTTTAGGAAAAATTTTGTTGCTAAAGATTGTAGCAAAGAGAAGAGATACAGAATATTTGTATCTCGATGAAGTTGATTGTTTCTGGTGAACTATGAGGGTTTAGAATCATTCGCAGTACACGTTGCAGTTTGAGAATGTTAGTATTGGAGGTATGGCTCCTGACTGAAGAAGCATAGGTGCCAATGGGACGAATCGTCAGCTGGTATAAAAGCAATTTGATTCTGATGTTTAGCTTGCTGTTCCTGTTAATTAGCGGTAGATCTGGGCGATGGCTTTAGATGCCTTTGCACACGTAGTCTTGATGTGTTGGTTAAAAGTTAATTTTTTTGTCGAGCACGACACGAAGGTATTTTGTTTCTCTCTCTGCCAGGGAATTTTAGTATTGAATAGTAAGACGTCTCCTGCAGGATCTTTTCGTGAAGAGAATGGCTGAGCTTTTTTGGGGATTCACTTGTATTCTCCATTTGGAGAACCATTTCTCTAACTTTAGAAGGTTTTCTTGAAGCTTTTTAGTGCGGTCCGAGAGATCTGGCTAACAGTGCTGTATCATCCGCATATATAGCCATGATGGATGACAGTGGGTTGTGCGGAATGTATGACATGTATATAGAGAATAGCAATGAAGCCAGCAGGGATCCCTGCGGTACTCTGGCCAAGATATGGCGCTGGGATGAGGTAGTACCATTGATCTTGACTTGCATGATTCAGTTCTGTAGATATGATCTAACCAGATCTACCATTTTTAGTGAGATACCAGCTGAGATAAGTTTATGTAGCAATCCGAAGTGCGATATTTTGTCAAATGCTTTGGATAGATCAAGAAAAACAGCTCCAGTGTATTGACGCCAGTTGTAGCTGGTGGTAATATATTCAACTCTTCTGAGGATTTTCTGGGTAGTACTATGGTGTTGCCGAAAACCGAACTGCTCTTTTGGAAGGATGTTTAGTTCATTTACTGAAGCTTGAAGTCGAGAGAGAATGACCTCTGCAATCTTCCCCAAGTTGGAGATGAGGCTGATAGGACGATAATTGTGAGGCAGGTGCGGGTCCTTTCCTGGCTTATGAATTGGGATTACATCAGCCTGTTTCCAGGTGGGAGGAAAATAGTGAACCCTTAAGGTTGCATTTATTATCATGGTCAGGTGCACTACAGCTTTTCGGGGCAGCAGCTTGATCACCCTATTTGTAATGCCATCTGGACCAGGAGCTTTTTTTGTTCTTTAAATTTTTTATAATATCATATATTTCAGCAGGTGATGTGGGTGCAATATGATCAGCACCGGTATCAGGAAGTTTTAATGAGAGTCTGACCTGTCTGTGAATTTTATACAAGTGATCGAAGTCTAAGTTTTCATATGACGGTTTGCACTGCTCTTCTAAATTTTTTGCTATGGCTTCTGCCTTTTCTAAGTCTGTGTGAACAAGGCCATAGTCAGAAAGTATAGGGGGTAGGGATCTGGCTTTGTTGCTGATATTTCTCAGTAGTCCCCAGATAGAGTGGTCAGTAGGTGAGATGGAAGCTAACTTTTCTTCCCATAATTGGTCTCTGTGAGCTTCGAGTGCATCTCTCACTGCCCCATTTAGTGTATTAAGAACTGTTTTGTCTTGTGGCGCGCGAGTGTTGTGAAATCTTTTCCTTGCTCTATTTTTTTCTCTGATCAAGTTCATAATGTCTTCGAGCAGACGACTAGGCTTGGGGACAGATTTGTAGGAGGAGGCTAACATTATAGCGGAGTTAATTTGTTGGATGAGGCTTGTGACTGCGGTTTCAGCATATTCTTTTGAGTTTATATGAGGAACAGGGCCAATGTAATCCCGAAGTACTTTTGATATTTTTTTCTTTCCCATGATATAAATGAGTGAGAGGGAGGAGACAGGTATTCTTGTTTTCCCATGATCAGATGACAACTCGTTCAGTGATTTTAGTCTGTACTGAAGTTTAATATCTTGCAGGATAGCTACATCCAGGATATCAGCAGTGCCAAACGTACTAAGATGAGTTGATTCGGTGGGGCCTGCCACAACAGCATAGTTTGATCCTATGTAGTTAGAAAGGATGCAGCCATTCTTGTTGGTGGTTCTACAATTCCAGACAGGGTGCTTGGAGTTTAAGTCTCCGCCAATAATGATGGACTCGCTGATGCCTAAGATGGCATTTAGATCAGAATGCAGTAGAGTTTTTAAGGTGAACTGTGAGCTGAAGTAGATTTTCAGTCTGCCAGCCGAGCTAGTGAATACTTCCACGTCTCTGACCTCAAGGTTAGTGGTTGAAGGGTTGTTGACAGAATGGTGTTTGATATCATTTTTAATGAAGATGGCAGTGCCGCCGCCAGTATAGTTTTCCATAGAGGTTCTATGTAGGAGATAACCCCTTATTTTACGGCTGTACGAGGGTCTTAGATGTGTCTTGCTTATTAGAATAACGTCTGGCTGATATATATGGGCAAAATCTTGGAGCCCCAAAATTTTGTTTCTGAGGCCATTTGCATTCCATGCAACGATCTGAAGAGAGGCTGGAATTAGTTTATTTCCATTCATCTATAAGTGCTGTGAGGATGGCCTGTGTTTCGCGTAGGAATCTTTTAGTGGAGGTTGCTGAAGTGTTTGACAGGCTGAAGTCTTCTAGCATGTTTGCAAGAGAGGCCATAATAACAGCTGTCAGGTTTGTAGGTGCTGTTGACTGATTCTGTTCTGGTGTTGACTTGCTTGTACGGACCACATCTGCATAACGTCTTCTTTGCCTTTGGCACACTCTATCTTTGAAGGCCTCCAACTGTGGCCGCCGAGCCTCGGACTGTGGTGCAGACTCTGGTATTCTTGTGCTAGAGGAGGAGGAGGACTGATTAGCTGTCTCCAACCGTCTGTTCTTCGGGTGCTGAGCACATCCCTTATAGTTGACAGGATGAGGGCCACCGCAGTTGGCACATTTAGCCGAAGTGGTTTTCGGCTTTTTGTGGCATTGCCTAGAAGATGCCCTTTCCCGGAGTGGCTCTGGTGTGATGCTGATGAGCCCGCAGATTGTTTTTAAGTTGTAAATATTTTTGTAAATGTTAGGGATCTCTACAAGGACTAACGGCATGGGAGTCTTGTCAGATCTGTACATTCTGCTGACTTTAATAGGAGGCAGATCCTGTAAGTTAAGATCAGCAGCTATCTCTTCTGAATCAATGTTTTCACAAATGCCACAGAGGACCACTTTTAAATTTTTTTTCTGAATTGAGTGAAAAGATATGGTACTGAATACCTCTGACCATTTGCTGTAATCTGTCACGGTGATCAATTTGTAAACTGGACATTGTAGATCTTAGAGCTGACAATCTGTGTTTTTTCTATTAGTATGATCGGAGGCACCTTTTCTTTGGGAGAAGCAGTGGAGTCCGAAACTGGACCGTCTTGTTCCATTTCTTTATCTTTAGGTGGTTCTACGGTTGTTTTGCGCTTCTTGCGCACGTGGACCTCTTCAAAGTCTGAGGGAGTAGAGATCACCGATTCCAATTGTTTGAAGGGTGAAACGTATCATAAAATTTCATTTTTCCTGGCCAACTGTTATTAAGCGGCTCGCCTAGTCTGATGAATTCACGACATACTTCCTCAAATATCGTCTCATCCACGTGTTTTTCCATGTCTATCAATGTGATGCGTCAGAAGCTGAGGGGAAAAAAATGCTTACCGTGCAGTTGTGGTCTGGCCGGCACTACTGCAAAACTCCAAATATTTGGGATAAAAGCACTGGCAATAGAATGGCGAGATCTTCAGAACTCATCTACAACAAGTGTCACTTACAAAAGTCCGACTCACCGGTCCAAATTCGACTACTCATCTAACACAACTTACAAGAAACTTCCAGAATCTCTTAATTCCAAACACACTCGTTATATTAATTGTAATATTGTGATATTGAATATTTAAAGGTGTATCTGTATTTTTAGAATTTTAGAAAATATTTTAAAGTACTTAAAATATTAAATTATAAGTGTAAAAGTAAATTATGAGTTACATTTTTATCTTTAAGAGAAATAAAAGTGCTTTGGTAAAATGAGTAAAATGACATGCACGAGTTCACACCATCCGAAATCATCAGCAAAAGCATTTTATATAACAAATCAATAAAAAAATATAAATAAACGAAGTTTTTTAACTGCTTGAATACTGTTTTTTTTTAAAATTATTTTATCAATTTGCTTTATCGCATTTCATGGACATTTAAACGCTTGAATTTCTTAGACAATTCTGAAGATTAATTTGAGTCTCTTGAGGATAGAAGGATTAAGCAAAGTTTCCAACTAAAGCTGACGAAGGATGCACAGGAAATCCCACACCATTATAGTCAGCTGTAAGCACTGAAGAATAGTGAAAGCAGCTGGGGCTCACGATATTTCACCCTTTACCCAAGGCATCGTAATTGGTTTCAGTGACTGTGAACACACGGCGAGATGTATTGCAGCAGATATTGGGCCGCCCGTAAGTGTTGCACGTTGGATTCTTCAAGACTTAAAGAAGGAAACATGCTGCACACATCTGACAATTGCAAGAATACCGTCAGAATATTACCATGCACGGGACATTTAATAGTCCTATAACTCTTCAGAAATTGCTACTTCTGTAACTAAATTATAGTAAAGAGGGCTCAACAGATACTAAATACTGCTTTGGGCTTATTTTAATACTGTCGTAAAGGGTATATATAACGACAGCACTAAACATAAGATTAGTCTTTAATTAAATTAAGCTGTACTGCTTTTCATTAAGTTATAACTATAGTTAGGATACGGATTTTAAAAATACTTATTTCATGTCATAAATTTTGTCAAAAGAAACGGAACATAAAAGTTATCAATTCATGGAATTCATGACTGCATATGTGATATTGCAAAATGCTGTTTTTCGATATTTCAAAAAACCCACTTCGAATTATCGCCAGCCAACGTGGCACTCAATCTTCTACTCACCTCGTGGCATACATTCAAATCGTGCTGCGTGGTTCTATAGTTTTATTTATTTTATTTTATTTTAATTACATGACGTCACAATGGTGATACAGCGCATAGTGGAGCGTGTGACCAGTCTTGTGCAGTGCTTATTAAGTTATTTATTTTATTTTATTTTTTTTTTTTGCAATAGCAGTTTTTTTATTTATTTTTTAATCGAGACAGTATTTATTCTTTTGTCGATAAAAGACAACGCAGACATTGAATTTTTAGTGAAATTGGAAGAAAAATGTTCCGAAAACTTACTAAATGTTAATGCATCTTGCGGTGCTGGCACAATGTGCATCCGACATATTTTTTTCTTTGTGGTTAATTGAAGAATTAATGGAAGACATTTGAAGGTGACGAGCAATTTTTCCACCTGATCAATTCAACAGCTGAAGACAATCGCGTGCAACGATAGCACTCAAAACATTTTTAGAACATTCATTCGGCTCTTGAAACTTCACGCACCCCCCCTTTTTTTTTTCTTCTTCTTCTTCTCTCCAAAACCGAAATTTTTTATTGCAAATGGAGTGATATTGAATCCATTGAACGTGTTCAGCCAATCGGACGACAGGACTACAAATGACTTTGAGAAAATTATTTCAGTCGTTGCCGAGACGTTGCAAAGTGTGCACAAAGGCAGAAAGAGAGTTCTTTGAAGGTCACGACAACCATTAACAGTTAACTGTGAAATAAAATTTCGCAGCGGCGAATCAAATTCGAACCGAAACGATTATGTTCCGGGAATAGATTAGCTGCTACTGTGAAGCAAAAGTGGAATACGATTCTTAAAAGTCTACCGGCTGAAATCCTGTTAAGATTTTGTTGTGTAGTCATTAAGGCCCGTCCTGGCCTAACTTGGATTAAACAATTTCGCTTCTTTAACAGACTTTTTGTCGCAGTGCATGTCGGGAAATGCACTTTGAATTCTTTGAGTTTGGATACGAGGAACGTGCATTTACGTAAGGATACTTATATAGCTTTAATAAATTAATTTTAGCTATTAAAGCTAATTCTTTAATAGCTTTAAAGAATTAACTTTAATATCCAAACAGGAAAAAAAAAATAATCAAAGGCCGGGGATTATACTTAGTATGAGTGCGTACTACAAAGGGAAAGGGATTTGCACCCTCCTTCCTATATAATTAAAAAAACGCAATTCTGCCCTAAACCCATCTATTAGTCAACTGCCGAATTTTCTTTTGCCCAGTCTTTCAATTTATTTCCATTAATTTATTTTCATTCGTGCACGTATCTATTTATATTTGTTTACTTAAATTATATGCAGACCGTATAAATGTGCCGCTGTTAAGATCATTAACAAACGTTAAAAAAAAATCGAATAATGTATTGCATTATTTGTTAACCACCTAGAAGCTAGACGGATTTTGGTGCAATTTAGTCATTGTGAATGTTTTTTGAGGACAGAGAGTTTTTTGACTGCTAATAAATGCTGACGGCAGTCAAACATTCGATTAGACTGACACAGGCAACTTAATTAGCGTCTAGCGTTATATTCCCACAAGAATCGCTGTATAATACTTTTGCTTGGTTAACGATATGCCATCATTGCTTCCAAAAATGATAGAAAAATTATCATAGAATAATAGGTTCGGCTAGTATCTCTTTTGCTGTTAGCTGCACATTTAGCATTCATAAATGATGCGTATTGTCAAGGATGAAATCGACGATACTATTAAAAAAAATTAGCCTCCAACTCGTTTTATCATAAAAATAATTTATTGTCAACAGACTGAACGGGATCGTTTATTGATATAAACGTAACTTCTTAATATCCAATAACTTAGATATTAAGAAGTTACTTTTCAAAATGTAAACCAACCTGACATTGGGAAGAAGTGTTTGACCGTCACTCTGTCGAAAATTACCGATTTTCATGACGGAATACCTTACAAAAGCTGCATCTTCGGTCCTTTGCGTATACAGCATCCGTCCGAAGTCGGTCGAGGGGGGGGGGGGGCGTAAATATTTTTTTGGATGTATGTAGTACCAACCAATTATTATCAAAAGTGCTACACATTGTATCCATTTGTCTTCCTTAGGAAAAAGCCTTAGTAATAATTCAATTATCCATTGCTAAGATTTATCCAAGAAGTGACATTCTTCAAATGGCGATTCTTGGATAAATTTCGAGGCCCTTTACGAATGCCGGTATGAAATAGTAATATTAGTAATCAATGGTCATACCATCGTCACTATTAATGTATATTAGCAATAATAAATAAACTTACTCGAATTTATATATTGAGATAGGTGAGTAACTGCAGAAGTCAAGCAAAACAAATATGGAATAATCTCTATTCACAGAACAGGTGTGTTTGATTTTTTTTTTTAATTAGGTACAAAGTAACTTAACCAGATGTTTATCTTGCACTCATCTTTAATGTCATTATTAAAACTACAATTCCAGTTACATGCGATGTAGGTTACATTAAAGATGAGTACAAGACTTCCTTTTTATAACTTTTACGTCATAAATTTAACTTAAATAGGATAACTGAGTATACAAAAAGAAAAACATAGCTAGCAGTTCCCCTTTTCTTTCTCCTGGATTGCTACCCGCTTTCTGATTGTAATTTAATAATTGCCGTTTCGGTTTCTTTCTCTCTCTGGCCTGTTTTAATTACTTGACACCATACTGCCTATTCAGAAAAAAAATGTTTTTTTTTTTTTTAAATGGTGTAATATAATTCCAGAAAATTGTGCACTTTTATTAATTATTAAATGTTCATAATAGAAATGACGAAAGTTTAAGCTTCAGATTGGGTGTGAGAAACTTCAGAAAAAAAAAATGTGTGGGGGAAGTTTCGGGATATGTGGGTGAGAGACTGAAAAAAAAACTGTACTCGGATGCTCATATAAAGTCATCTGATATTAATATTCCTGTTTACTAAAATGGGTTATGGATGACTAAATGCGCTTTGAGTGTTGGTTGGGTTGGGATGTAGATGTACGTAGGTTATGTCTTGAGTGTTCTTTCCTTTTGGTGATTGAAAAATGGATATCGATAAAATATAAAATAGAACAGTTATTTTTTAAGAGCAACATATGCAGAACACTCTTTTTTTTTTAAGAGCAACACTACATTCACGCTATCATTAATAAATGTTGGCCAAAAAATTATTTTACGAACATGCAAAACAGCAAGATCAACAGTAATCTTCGTCGGTGCATTTTGTAAGTGTGCAGTTAATTAACTCACGGAAAAAAAAAAAAGTGCATGCAGAGAAACGAGCAAATAAATGGCAAAACATATTTGGCTGAGTGGAGAAGCAGAGGACAAGAAAGAAAATTGTTCACGGAGCTGAAGATGACGGAGTACCAAAGCGAGAGACAATTTCGCCTTGTCTTGCTCATGCTACTGACAGAAGTAGGGAGTTAGACCACACAGGAATGCTCAGGTGCGCGAGAGATTCTCGTTGAAATGAAGAGCGACTTGAAGCGTCGTTGATGATGACACACTAGCCGTGTTCATGCTGCCTACTTGGATTATGTTCCCAAGCAACCAAACCTTACGAAGGATCGGTCAGTTTCTATTTCTTATCCTTTATGTCCGGGTAGCCTTTCAGACTCTGCTTTTTATTCTACTGCGGTTTTATTTGTAATTCACGTATTCGAAATAAACGTATTTGTAATAATACATCAAATCTGATTTGTTCTGTTTTAGATAATTCAAACGCATTTTTCTCTTTAATGCTAATTTGATCAGTAGCAAATCATGGTATTTGTAACATGGATTTAATAGATTTTCATCATTAACTGATTCGTTAATGACGAAAATCCATTAAAAATAAACATCTCTAAATAAAGCAAACATCTCTAAACATCTAGAGATGTTTGCCTCAAACATTTCTAAATATTGCATTTAATTTGATATGGTATTGTGTCTTTAACAAATGCGATTCTAAAAGCATTTCGTATGCTGTTGTTTCGCTGTTCTTTATTCTCGGATATGTTTAAGGAATTATATAGTTATAAATTTTTGAAATCCAAATATTTCAAGCACGCAAAATTATCATACGAAAGGGTTGAATTCTCCGAAGGCGCAGTTGATTTCGAGCAGACAGAGATTCAGTTGTTAATTTGGTCGTTAAAAGAGATATTCACTAGAGAAATAATTACTTCAGAAGCCTCTGAACATGTTATTTATATTCACCTAGCCATCACACAAAACATAAAAGGCGGCTTTTATTCACGGAATCCTGGACAACAGTTTAATCATTTAACTAGGCTGGTTTAAAATATTAACGTCCCTGGAGGATAGTGTTCGCTAGCTTTGAATTTCTGGATCAACAAATAGGCTTAATTTACAGTGCTTGTGCCATCAATAGTGCCTGGAATTTCTATTTAAAATGATCTATTAATAGGTATTTCTGTTAAGCTATATCGCTTTAGTGTTTTAATAATATAGATTTAATAATAATATTATTTGTTATTGTATAATGTTCTTTAATAATAATCATTATTGTTAAATTACAATATAAAAAAAAAACAAAGCCTTAGTTACTTAGCTATTAAATGTAAAATCGTCGATTATTGGCACTTCAGTTTAACTGACTACCACATTTTTTTAAATAATAATATCAATAGTTTCGGTTTGCTCAGCAATCCGTTTGCCTCTTATCGTTTCCCTTTCGTATTTCTGTTAGATAAAATTATTTGAAGATCCTGTCCAGACATGCATCTTAAAGAGAAAGAAAGAAAAAGGTCGTATGAAAAACATATGAAAGAGGTCGTGGGAGATTTAAGAGGAAAAAATTAACCGATCCTATCATAACTGAATAGCGCCTGTGACGACATAGGACTCTAGGTCTAAGTTATTACTTCCATTAGTTTAATTTAAAAAAAAAAGAAAAGAAAAAAAAAGCAGTAGAGCATCTAATTTGCCAACATACAATGGGATAGATCATCTTATTTGCCAATAGACAAAAGGACATCTTATTTACCAACATTCTTAGCGAAAGAACATCAAACTGCCAACAGACAGAACAAAAGAACACTAATTTGCCAAAGACAGGACGAAAGAACATGTAATTCGACAACAGACAGAGGGACAGACCATCTAATTTTGCCAATAGACAGAGGGATGGACTCTGATTTGCCAATAGACAAAACAAAAGAACATGTAATTCGTCAACAGACAGAGAGATGGACCATCTAATTTGCCAATAGCCAAAACAAAAGAACATCTAATTTGCTAAAAGACAGAGCAAAAGAACATCCAATTTGCCAACACATAAAGTTACTGAACATTCGGTTTCCAATGTCCATAGCAGCAAAACATCCGATTCTTTCCAATAGTAAAACGGAAGCTTTTTATGCACGAAAAGCCTCGTTCAGATTGTTCTTTTTGTGTGAATGGGAAGTCAAGAAACGTTTTTTCATATTTATTCCGTTAAAAACTTTAATTTTAGAGTTTATGTTGTTAATGTATTTATTTACGAATGCGCCCATCCAGGCACGAAGATTACAACAAGCATGCATGTAATGCGGTAATTTCCTTTCCCTTTTAAGAAGCAAGGGCAAGTTGTAAAATAATGAAAATATTTTATTCCATTTATTTCCGCCATAGAAAACGAAAATTGAATTACATAAACATTTTGTATCAGACGACGAACAAAACATAAGCCGGAAGCAGTTTTTCCGGTTTGTGATTTCTTTCAAAGAAGCAAATACTGAAGATGGCACGCAGTAATATTTTGTGCACGAAATATAAATTGGCCCTGAAGATGAAAGTTTTTATGTCTCTTTCGAGATTTGGCTGCTTTGTAATTTGCTTTTACATCCTAATGAAATGAGAATGCAAAAGCAAAATTACCTGCAAACTTACATGAAACATAAGAGTAATTGAGTTGTAGTGGCTGCAATAATTATATCAAGAAATCTGTCTTCGTTTACAACGGCTTAATTAATTAACTCTATGAATATATTAAAGTCCTTGCTTCTGACATATGCTAGCACGAAATCCAAGGGAAGATTCATTGCATATCTGTGTATTAGCAGCTGCCATCAAGTTATGTAACGTACTACTCTTGTTGTATGCTTTACATGGACGCCTATGAACGTGATATTAATATTTCGGTTTGTATTTGTTATGTGTAACAATAAAATATCGCTTATATTAAAGTGAATATTAAGCCAAATTTATGTTATGCACGATTTAAAACTTAGATTTATAAGGAAAGTTACGAGTTAGTAGATTTTCATTTACGTTTCGGTTATAATCTACTTTTAATGTGCAGTTGTGTTAAATAATTGGAATCAAGTCGGTTAATGTAAATCTAATTTGTGACGTAATAATGTTAACACCGTTCATTATTCATCGTGCGCGTTGCTTATTGAAATGACGATTTTAATTGTTTTCGTCATAGCTAAAATAATATTTTGTGTTTGAAATTAGTTGATTGGCTCACTGACAACAAAAATTATTGAAATATAATACTGTAGACTGGCTGAAGGTTGAAAACAAAAAACCGACTTATCAATATATACAACTATTCCAGTATTTTTTGTTTCACATAACTACATATGAAGGAACATGTTTCAAAATAAATAAATAAATAAATATAAAAGACGCAAAAAAGTGGGAATTAAAAAGAGGGGGTAATTGAACCATGCACTCCCTTCATGGTTTTAGTAATTGTGGTAGCTGTAGTTCTTCGAGAGGATTTGCATATTACGGTAGGTCTTTGAGTTATTTGAGCGTAAGCTTTTTTTTTTTTTTTAATGACAATTCCACGGCTGGAAACCTACGAACTATTTTAGTGCCATGTCAGATCATTTGGTTTTCTTACCCTATTGATTAAATATAATAATTTTCAAGCCATTTCAGGCCTCCAACAAGCAGGGTGGTTATCACACATGTATTACCACACACACCAGTCATGTCAAATATTTACTGGAGCTTTTCATCTGGAGTTGACGAGCTAGTCTCATGGTTTATTTTCTTAATACCTCCACTAGCTACCAATCATGAGCGTGTGGTAAGGATTCGGGAATGGTATCACATGCCACGTGTTTTGTTAGATTTTAAATTCCATTAATGAAATATACTTCATTTATTTTACGCGACTTCGACTACATCTTTCATCCACGTGGAATTTTCCGGGAGATTTTTTAAACACGAATATTTTATTCCTTTTCGGGCATTTTTTTTTAGCTTTTTAAATAAGTAAGCACTTCCTAAGGTTGCTTTACCGTCTGTCGCTACCCATACAACACCTGCACAGCTAAAGTCGGCTGGAAAAGTGGTATTTGGAAGCTTTATTAACGTAGAAATACTGCATTTTGGTTCGAACTGTGGACTACAAGGCGCTCCCCCCTTTGGGGAATGCGAAATAGCTACAGAGGTGACTCGAAGAAAATGGAAATCAAAGGAAAAACTGAAACTACTTTATTGAAAGAAAATCGTTTAATGAAACTATTTATTAACACGAAAACAATATAAAAAACAAAAACATAAAATACACTCTGAAAATGAAATAATAAAATGTATAAAATCGTCCAACATTTTGAACAATTCAGGTGGTCTTCTTTCTATTGGTTTACAGAACAATAACTCTTCAACTGCTGATTATCCATCGCAAAATTGAACATAAGCAATTAAATGATAATCCTTGTTGCTATCTGTTGCCTTGTCAATCTGAATTGAGAATAATTAATCACAAAGCTCCGACAAAAGTTGTTGCTTCATATCTTCACATATCATCAGTTCGCCGAGCATCATCTGATAGAGGTATGCACTGCAGTTGTTTACTAAAACTTTCTCCAAGCGTAATTTCCGCAATATCAATCGCAGCTGGTAAAATTAGGTCTTCTCCGATAGCTTTTTTGCACATAGCTGTATATGCAGCTTTGTAAGAAGCTAGTAAAGCTTTTTCATTTACAGACAAAGCTTTTTCGATGCTAGATTTTTGCTTTTCAAAACATTTCAGTTTGGCATCAAAGACCTTTCGAGGTTTGTTAACATACTCCTTATAAGTGTTTCCAAATGTCTTAAGTTTAATCGGTTTCATGCTATCAGCTGCCAAAATTTTCGAACAAATAACACACAGTGGTCTTTCTTCATCATTTACTCCAGTCTTTGTAAAACCGAAATCTAAATATTCTGATGCATGCTTTCTTGATTTTACTTTCGGAGGGATATTCTGTGAACCTGAATTTGTTGACTTCGACGCTCCACAGTCGTCGGATGCCCGCTTACGTCTAATTAAAAATGGATCCATTTTTCTACACTAAAAAGATTGTTTCTGTACCACAGTCGTTGCGAATAGGAGTAAAATAACGCCCACCATCGACTTCTCACTGTTGGTCACTGTTACTGCTGTCTTGCCATTTCAAACCTTATTTATACTCGCAGAAGCATCTCCAGAACATTCGAGACTTCCCGTGATGAAATAGCTAATGTTTCCGAAAGGCCGATACGATTCAACAGTCCGTGCAGTGATGCCAGATTTATACAATTTTCGAAAGATTTGATAACGTATTTAAATTTCTATGAATATTTACAATTTTTTAATTAATTCCTAGTTGTTTTTTTTTTTTGCTAACTATTATGAGTTTTGCCAGTGTTTCAACACAAGAATTGTAAGGGAAGAAGGTAGGGGCTCCACAAAAACTAATATTAAAAAATGAGGCACACATGAAAGAAGGTTGAGAAACACTGCCTTAGCAGCATCAGTGTTATGTGAAAACAGGTTAGCTGAACGCACTTTTGTGCGTTCAGCTAACCTACAGTAATGCTGCCATGGCAACCACATCGGTGCTGGTTAAAGAATTGTTACCTTACGCAACAATATTCAGAGATAGCATGCATTGTTAAGTTAATAATAAAATTTAAATATCGGAATTTAAGAAAGACTTCCTACGTCACAGTGAAAAGTTTCTATAGGAACTTTGTCTGGTGTAGATGCGCAATTCAAAAGCATCCATATGTTTTAAGCGATCGAACTACTGTTCTTTGAAAAATGCCGATTCTTTCTATCTTCATTTTTTTTTCTTTTTGTCATATGCAGAAAGAATTAAACGTGTTGGGTATTTACAGAATAGCACATCCTGTGGAGTACAATAATTCAACATCAAGCTGGAAACCAATAAATAGAGGGGTACGGCAGGGTTGCCCTCTCTCACCGGTTTTATTTAATATTTACATAGATAAAATCATAAAAGAATGGATGGAAGATAACTAATGAAGGAGGATTCAAGATAAACCAGATTAGCTACTCTTCTTTTTTGCTGATGACCAAATAATCCTTGGAAACAATGAAGATGAACTACAAAAATCATTAAGTAGTCTAAATAATCTGATAAAAACATATGGTATGGAAATATCAACCGACAAAACAAAAGTCATGACCTTCAAAGGTGCTAATCCAATAAGAACCAAAATAGTAATAAACAACAAAATAATAGAGCAAGTAAATACATTCAAATATTTAGGTTGCACAATGTCATATGAAAATGAAGCTGATATAGAACCAAAGATATCAAACTTTTTAAAAGTAACAGGCATTATAAATAAAATTTTTAAACCCAATTATGTACAAAAACACACACGAATAAGAATCTACAATACAGTAGCTAAACCAACCTTACTTTATGGCAGTGAGATATGGACAATAAAAAAAGCAGACGAAAGAAGAATTGAATCATCCGAAATGAAATTTCTGCCCAGAACTGAAGGAGTCACAATAATAGACAAAATGAAAAACAGCGAAATCAGGAAAAAAACTTTGAATTACAAGCTGCCTAAACGAAACAATTATTTGGTATAGAGAACATGGAAAGAACACATGCTGAGAATGAATAGAAGCAGAATACCTAAACAAATTCTAAATTACCACCCAAAAGGTACTCGATGCAGAAGAAGACCCTTAAAAAGATGGAATTGAGTCCGGAACAGGCCACTTGGCCTATAAGCCTGGAAAGGAAGAAGAGCATGCATTTAGTAAATAGACTTAAATGGCTTGATACTGTGGTAGCCATTTTTGCGGCTAAAATAGATCAAATGAATGTTAAAATCTTAACATTGATTTGACCAGATTTAAACAGTGGATAATATTTACGCCGTTCATATATTCAAGGGGAAAAAAAGTGGAATTCTTCCCCCCCCCTTTTCTTCTATTTTATAAGAAGCGTAAAGAAATTCATTTTCTTATATCATTCTTACAGTCTCCTGTCGTATCCCTTAATTAGATTCTTGATAAATTTAGTTATATTGTTAAGTTAAGCTGAGTTAAGTTAAGTTATGTCTGCCTTTAAGAGCAACGAAACATCGGAGTTTATCTCTTTGGATTCCACTGCAATTCGCTGAAACCTTTTACGTCAAAAGACCGCTCGTATCGTGCGATAAAGCATCGGCCACAGTTTGATTTCTTTTCACCTTTTTGTTTATTCACAAACTAGACGTTTGTTTGACGAAGAAATAAAACAGATAAAAGACCCTGTCTTGTAGATGATTGTTAGTTTATATGACGTCATTAGTTCGACTAGAAAGGTGTATTTGTGCTACTTGGTTCTTTTAAGATACGTAGAATGAAATGAGTTTCTTATTGGTTAAAAAATATCTTATAATAAAGGACACCTTGAAAATTTCCAATGGTTTTATTTTATGGTATTTTTAATCCTAGACTTGCAAGCGTCTGCCTTATCGTAGGCTCTTTCTCAATTCACCGCGTGTGTATTCACTTCCTTGCCTCGCTGCATTCTTGATACTCGCTCTTGTATGTGCTTCCTGTAGCATTCTACGCAGATTTCCTATTAATACTTGCGATATCGCTTGCGTGACGAAAGTGTGACAACTGGGGAAATGAGCTAATGTTACACGGCTGAGACTTAGTGATGTGCACTTATTTTTTATTCACGAAAATGTTTAATTTATTTCTTTACGCAAATATCTACATGTCTTTCGTTGAGTAGACGATTCTTATATTAGCTTTTATACTTGTTAGACGCTAGTGTTACTAAGCCGTAAAAACCATACAGTTATCCGTATTGTGTTATGTATGAAAAATATTCTACTGTGTTATCGCTTTCCATTATTAGTCTGGGGCTTGCTTGTGTAATAACAATGGCATCATTATAACAATCGACATTTTTGAGTCAGCGGTAGAATCATAATACATTTACTTATTCGGATAAGCGAAAGAAAAAAAAATCACCATCACAATTGAAGATTTTCAGTTAATCTGCAGACATTGTATGCATCTCATTGTTTATTGTTGTCTTGGATACACGATATGTCCAAATTTACCACCAGATGTCGTTAATTAACGAAGCCGTATATTATTGTTCCTTTGGCCATTTGAGTAAATTCGTAGCTTTGATTGATTAGAGTATGCTCACTGGTCATTACCTATCGCGTGATTGGATAATCCTGGAGCTGTTCGGAATCACTCATGTTACTCTTCATCTGTAGTACCAAGAGATCGTTTAGTTCATCTGAGCAAGAAATTTATTTATAGTGGATGTCGATATTCTCTTAGATCAAGCTAAATATCTCAGATATTAGATAGCGCAGATTTCATTGTTTTAATACTGTTTAACTCAAATATATTTAGTTCGTCTGCTGCTTTTCTAACAATACTGCGGTTAACTCTTCATTGTTAGAAAAATTCAAACAGCAGACGATCTTGCATGAAAGTAAATTATTCAAAACTCGTTCTCTCTCTCTCGGTTTTATACATTGTCTTAATTGAAAAGAACGGAGAAACAAGCGAATTCATTTTTTTTATTCCATTCCACACGTGCGAACTTCCAAAGTAGTTTTACAATTGCTATAAAAAATGATCCCAGTCATAGATTGATGTTTGGGATATCTGTTCTCAATCACACCGCCCGTGCAATAGCAGATTTATCTGAAATATATCCGTACCGTTTCAATTTTATTCTCTCCGGAATAAAATCTCACACTTGATATATAATATGCACGTGTGTATTAAAAAAAAAAAAGATTAATAGCCTTATATTTCTAAGCAAACTGCGTGTAACTATAGCGACAAAATTCTGAAACTAGCAAAAAAAAAAGTAGTTTAAGGTACGTTTTTTTAAGGCCGATGAGTTTAATGATAGGACAGTGTATTCAGTAATTAAAGAGGTCAAAAGGTGACGCAGTTAATTGGCGCACAGTACTCTTAAGGAAATCGATACAGGTATGCTTAAAAAGTTAATCTATATACTTGAACAGGAAACATATCCTGTCTGATTGTTGTCTTTTGCGCTCAAAGTTCGTCTTCAATGTGCTTTTGACATTTGCTATTTTACATTGTTGATTTCGTTGTCAACAATATCCTCACGTGAAAATATCGGATATTATTACGTAGAAGCGCGCATCTTCAGGAAAAGAAAGACTTGAAATATGATGATTAAAACTATTAGCATAGCGTTTAACTTGTTGTTTTCCAGTAACCACCAGATGGCGACGAAAGTGGTTATAAAGAACTATCTCTCTCTCTCTCCGGCGCCGATCAGCGAGTAGAGAGAAAGCGGCGGGGCCAAGCACGAAGCTGCTGGAGCAGAAAACCGCGGAGAATGCTGCAAGTGATGCGAACAGAGGAAGAGGAGGAAGCTAATTCCGTGAGCGGTAGCGTAGTGTAGCCCCCGCTACACTAATGAGCGTGCTATTCTCCTGACGTATCTGTTGCTTTGTTTCGGACATGTGCAAGGACTCGATATTTACGTTTCTTGGACCTAAGACTTGCGGAAATTGTGAGAAGGTACGTAAGATAAACGGTCATTCAAAGATTTTTTTTTAAAATTAATTACTAATAGCGATTTCCCGGTCTACCATCAGAGAAATTGTTCGCCAATTAATCCCCCCCCCCCCCTATCCTCTTAACGAAACACAAATTCAGCACGATTCTACGACCGTTTTAATCGACACGCGGATATTGGCGTGTGTGCACGCGCGAAATCCTTTTTGTACTGTCATACGTGTGTGTGTGCGGTCCATCTCGCCTTTAATCCCATAGGGTCAGGTGCAGCCACCGACTTCCGAAACGCAGGTCGCTAAAGTAATTAGTAGCCAAGTAATTTTGCTTGGAGGCAATGAGACCGCCACTTCCTTGATGTCACAGTGTAGCGGTTTTCATGCAGCAGTAGTTCGCTCTCTACCCAGGCGAAGTCGGGAAACCGATACGTTGGCTGCTACATTTTGTTCATCTCCTATCGCATCTGAGCCCAACTAAGTTGCCGAGAAAGAATGGGTATGTACTGATGCGTGTATGGTTTCTCCTAATGCCTTCGTATAATATTCATGATTATTATTATAGTTGAACTTTCGCCTTCTTTCTGTAGTTTCTAGCCAACCGATTACACATGTATTCTTAGAAACACATAAATGTGTTTGCTGGTCACGATAGTGATCTGTGTTTGAGTATAAGAGTTTGACGTATACACGTGAATGTTTTTTTTTTTTTCTTTGCCTTCCCCTGTCCGTACATCATCAACTGCGTGTGTGATTTATTGATGTTGGTGTTCTGAATATTTGATTGGTGCTGATAAGGTTTTTTTTTTTTTTTTTTTTTTTTTTTGTACGATTCAATTAATGTTCCACATCCCACTGTTATCTTCACTTGACGTGATCAGCTGAGGAATTCTTATGCACGTGAGTATCGATAACTGCCATCTATCGATCGTGTATGAAAACATTTATCATTTTCTATTTAAATAAAAAAAAATAAAAAAATCACGATTTAGAATTTCTTGTTTAACATTAAGAAAAGTTTAGAATTCGATGCGTGGATACATTTCTTGACTAATTGTGATAACGAACCTTCTATGTAATTGTGTATCTCCCGGCGATGTAGTTTACAGAAATGTTAATATAATTGAGTAGTGTTGCAATATCAAAGTTGGTCCTCAGGCTGACTTTGCCCGAAAACCAATCCACCAAACAAAATGAAATTTTTTTTTTTGAATCTCCAGAGATTCAATTAATTTAGTAAGAATTAAAAAATTATCAAAGGATTTTTTTTTAAATTAACCTGTTCGAAACGTAAGCTGAACTTTAGAAGAATGAAGGAGAAATATAAGATAGCAATTTAAACATGGCTGAATGGTTTCTGCTCTTGATAGTTCATCTCATTAACTGGAGCTTTTTCTTTCTTTTCGGGATGCAGTTAAAACATTTTTAACTGTCAGTATTATACACCGCTTTAATTAAAGTTTGACTTGGCAATTGCTAAAAATTAGGAATTGCGTTTAAAAAAGCGGAGTTTTTTTGTTGGTTGCGTTAATTTCGCGTATTTACTAACACCCTACAAACAGCCAAATAATAAAAAAAAGTTGTAAAATATGCATATACATTGTTGAGCTGAAAACGTAATTTAATTTTTAAATTGCAAATGTAAAAAAAGTATTATTAAATAAGTTTTCTTGTATAATATAACATTTTTTTAAAGAGCTAATATTTCATTGTTTATTTTTCTGTTAAAATAATCATTAATTGTGCATATTCTGCCCAAAAATCAAATCAGTGGTTTGAATTGTTACGTCACAGAAACAGTCGTCTGGTGTCTACTTCAACAATGGATCACAGCTGCTCATGCCTTTGTAAAATGATTACCGGATTTAAGCTAAACTTAAAAATGAGAATGACGAAGTTTATTTTCTTTGTGTAAGGCTGGGTTGTTAGAAGTCTCGCACCTGCAACCTTATTTCGCTTCCTCTTATCCTTTCTCATACTTCTACATAGCAAGGAAATGTTTAAAAACTGCTTTCTTTTTTAACCTCTCTCTGTCATCTCGCATATATGAACTGCATTTAATATTAAGGTAAAACAGATGTGCTATGGAGCATTTTATTCTGTCAGAGTTTGTTATTTTGATCGGTTTAAACAGTTCTCGTGTCTCCAGAAAGAATTTTTTTGCTACAGTCGGTGGATTTGGTAGTTACTCCTGAGTTTACTGGTATCGAATTCCAGTAAGATTGCTGGACTTTTTTTATTTTCAGCAATCATACCGGAGTCCAATTTTTTTCCAGGTTCAAAAATTATTCTCGTAATATTTTTTTTCCTATGAAACTGAATCAAACACGTGATTCGAAGCTTACAAATCGAAAAACTTATATGCATGGGATTTCTAATATATAACAAATGATTTCACCTTTAAATCTTCAGCAGTTCGTTTCATTTTCAAAGGCTTTGAAATCCTGTTAAGTATCCAGCAATAGGGAAAAGCCTTAATTGGCTTCATCTTATTTCGATCCATAGCTTACAAACTTAATAATCTGGGATATTTTTTTTAACCAACGATTAAAGGCTTATCCTTCTAATAAAGCTGTAATGGGTTCGACTTGAAACCCGCTTAAGATAATATAAATTATTTTTGCATGAACACGCATTATATCCAATGCATTGAGATCGCCATGTATAGACAACTCAGATAATGATAATTTTATTCATTGGGTCTGAACTGTCGCTAGCTGTTTACTCGTACCGAATTTTAGAATACAATGGCTAGATTATGCAGTACTGAGACACTTCTGCATCTTTTCGATAATGAAATGGCGAAGCAACATGAAAATACAAGTTTTTTTTTTTATGTTTAGAAAATCTTATCCAAGTACGCAAATATCTACGCACATTTGTATCAGATAAAATTTCTCATTTAGATCGGCTATGGGAATAATAAAGAATAATATATGCACATAATTATGTTCGACCGTCAGCAAATTGTACGTAATTCAAAATAGTTCCATAAGGACATGCGTATTTGTTAAGAGCAAAACAACAATGCTTATTTTCAGCACTGCCCCAACAATGATTTAGTTTTTAATTTGGTTTAACATTTTATGACGCTTGTAGATAAATTGTAACAATTAACTCACGTTTTTTTGTTTCTTTTTGTTTAAATATTAGAACAGTTTCACTGATTGTACATTAGTATCTTTTTCGTGAGTGATATTGGTCTTTTACCCACGAAAACAGAAAAGGTTGCAGTCAGTGATTTTAGCAGTCTTCTACTGATTCGTTTTGTTACTTGCCATCATGTTTCTTGAGTACTGTGATTATCTATTCGCTCCCAAGGAGGCGTGTCTTGTTCTAGGTTTGAGACTGATTCCCAGAACTAGATTTTCTACGGGTTAGTGAAACTGTTCTGATATTTAATCAAAACAAAAGAATGTTAACACGAAAAAAAAAAAAAACACTAATTGTTAAAACTAAAGTTAATTGTTACAATTTATCTACAAGCGTCATAAAATGTTAAACCATTTTCAAATTAAAAACTGGATCATTGTTGGGACAATGGTGAAAATAAGCATTGTTGTTTTAATCTTAACAAATGGGTTGCTTCTGCTTTCAAACTCTTGTGAGATTTTTGCTTTAAGGAAGGAGGATTTAGAGATATACTTTTAAGTATTCTAAGATTTCATCCTTGGAAACTTACTTTGGTGGGAGATCTCCCCATTTTTGGGAGTAGGTGCACAAAACTGGATTCCATTCCATCTGTGGGCTAGACAATAGTTTATTCTGCTCGTTTTTTTTAATTTATATAATTTATTATATTTCATTTAATGTTTATTAATAGTACATATATATTTAATATACAGTTAGTGTGGCTAATTTGTCCTTTTTTTTGCATCCAGGGGTTGTTATGGAAAATTGAGTGGCGGGGAGGCTTAGGCATGCCTTCATATTCACTGATGTTATTGGTCGGCAAGAGGTGAGCAATGAAGGTTCAGTTTTCCTCTTCCTTAGAAAGGAAGAATAATTAAGGAAGCTCTTTCATGGGAGGGGGGGGGGGAGACGTAATGAAGGTGAACTTAAGGATTACTGTACATAGCTTCGTGGGATGTCAGGGATTATGGGCAAAGAAAAGGATGTGGTTTTAAAACAGGTAAATTAAAGAGAGATTAAAAAAAAACAGAGGATAATCATGTAATTGAAATATTTTTATGTTAATCTATATTTAAAACAAAATTAAAAATAAGTAAAATGGGATTTTTCAGTAATTATAAATTTTTAATATTTTATTTTAAATCAGCTGAAAAAATTGCATCAGATTAAGGAAACTTGCGAATGTATTAAATTATTCGATTGGTGTTGCTTCAAATGAGATGAAATAATTCACGTTGTTTCAGCTTCTTAGGAATTGTTGATATTTTAATATTTTATTTTGAGGCAGACAAAGCTGTTATCGCGGCTTTTAAATACACATAATTCTGTACTATACTATAGTTGGCTTGGCGGGGGGGGGCTTTTTAAATCCCTTAGATGTAATCCACGTTCCTTGTCTTCCCACTAAGTATAAATGTAGCAACCACACGAATGAAACTTAACTCGGGATTCAGCCCCGGGTACCAACACCGCTTCTGCTAATCGCATTACGTACCTGGAAACGAACACTTAAACACCGCATCGCGGTCCGTTTTACTTACGGCCGCTGTAAATATTCCGCGACATAAATGAAATATCGGGAGTAAAGAATTATTACGTGGCTGTTTATCAAATCGTAAAACCTTTGCTGCGGGTTTTTCATAATAAAATTACCACGCTCTTAGCTGTTTTTTTTTATATCCAGGCGCGCGCTGAACGTGAGGCCTGAATCTTATCCTTAATTCTCGTAGCTGACAAATTGTGTTCAATGATTGCAGTGAATCAATGCACTGGCGTACATAGAAATAATGTTATGGCTTTTTTTTTTTCCCTAGCAATTTCGAATTGGCCGCAGGATGGCGCCTTTTATTCTTTTTTTAGAAAGAACTGAAGTCATTAGGTGTGTTGGATTACAGGTGATAGTGGGTTAATGCCTTAGCAATACTGCAAAGGACTTAAGTATCACGATTGTATAAGGGATAAACATCAAGTTGTAATTCTGGAAATGAGTAAAAAGAAATTTCCAGCTTCGTGTAATTACCGAGAAAAATTGTTCTTTGACGGTTGCCTTTTGGGAACTACAGCGAGAGACGGATTCAGAAGGATAAGATGCCAGCAAAAGTCTGGCTGGGTTTCAATTCTGTGGCGGTGAAAGAGTAAATTAGCAATGATGTCTTGAAATGGCGCCTAGGAAGGGCGATAACATTTGTATAAAAGTGCTATTTTGATTGCAGACGATAATGCTTGAGCAAGTCTGTCATGCTTTGTTCACACAATTGCTGAAATCGTTGATTACGTGACGTTAATGAAGTAAAATGTGCGAAGTGTGGATTGAAGATTTAAAAACATACAATAAAAAACAAAACAAGAATTTGCAGCGACCGTATAAAAATGGATAACTATCCAAAATGATCAACTAGTACACAGTTTTTACTAGTACGTAACCTCTGATTTCGCTTATGAGAGACAATTGACATTTATGTCTTTAGGGGTGAAGCAAGATGCTTTTCATATTCCCCGCTATCTGTTGTGGTTAAAGTGAGGGTAAAATGTATGAGCAGTTTGCTCGCCCTGAATGGGCATGGAGATTATGCATCACTAAAGGAGGCTAATATAGCTTTTGGTCTTCTATGTTTGAATATGTCCGTTGCCTCGTATGCTGCCGATTGCTGAATCAAATCGTTGGGGTGTGTGGACGTCTTTAGGAAGAACTTAGATGCTAAGGATCGTAGAAAAGAGAAAATATAGGGAATATTTGTATCTTTATGAAGTTGATTGTTTCTAACATACCACAGGGCGTTCAGAATCATTCTCAAGCACTCGTTGTATCTTGATAAAGTTAGTATTAGAGGTGTGGTTCCAGGCCGGAGAGGCATAGGTGATTATAGGACGAATCATCATCTGGTATAGTTGCAATTTGATTCTGTTAATCAGCGGATAGATCTGAGCTATGGCTTTAGATGCCTTTGCGCACGTAGACTTGATGTGTTGGTTGAAAGATAGCTTTTTTTGTCGAGAATTACACCCAGGTATTTTGTTTCCGTCTACCAGGGAATTTTCGTATTGTCCTTAAAAGGACTGGCTTAAAGGGGCCAGAATGCAAGAATGCTTTTCATCTTCCCCGTTATCTGTAGAGGACAGTGTAAGGATAAGGTGTTATTGAGCTATTAAAGCTCTGATCATGGTAGGAGGGTAACAGCAACAGCCGAGTCTCAGTTAGAACTTCATTGACTACAGCATTGCCATCCATTACCCTCCAAGGGTATTGATCATTTTCGTATTGATATTCTATAATGCCTACATATATAAAATCTATGGTCATAAGGAAAAGGTGTATTTGGAAATCTTATCCCATCTTTTAATTATTTGTCATCTCCTTTAAATTTTTTTAAGGTTTTATAAGTAACATAATTACTTTATAGTTATATATATGAAAAATGATTTTTAATGTATGAATCGTAAAAAATTAGTTCCTAAGTTTTTTCTAGGAACTCAGTCCTCTCTCTAGGTTATAATTCAGGTCATTAAAAACATTATTAAAAAGTCGTAAAAGGTGTAATTTTATTATAAACATGTCTGATTATTGTTACATATTCAGTCAGTAAGTGTTGAATGAATATAGAAATTTCTATTTAAACATATTCTTTCCATTTTAAAGCTCCCTCTATATACGAACTACTGCAGAATTTAATATATGCGTATTTTTCTAGATGATTTCGCTCACTTCTAATATTACCGTGTTTTTTTAAACCGTCAGACGGCTAACTTTTCTTGTCCACTATAACTAATGTGCTGTCACGCTTACTTCACTCAAGTTGTTTCTGTACAAGGTACTTCCAAGCATTCAATGGAAGCCATTGATTTGTTTCCACGCCATTCAAGAACTGCCACAGAAACGCCTCATAGAGATAATAATCAAAAGTAGCCACATCTGCGTGTTACAATTACTGAGCCAGTGGCACGTGAAATAAACACAGCTGCCAACTTTTATCTTCCAGAAACTTAACCGCATTGAATCGCACTGCATACGAGTATTTATTGTTACTTTGCTTATTCTGATTGTATGTATGGGTGTTTATTTTTCCAAGTCCGTAAATTACCGTAATATTTCCACGTAATTGTCACTTTTCATCTTTTGTATGGTTCTTACAAAAAGGTTCGTTCATCATTTTCGGAGAATATGGATAAGGAAAACTGCAATTTGATCTTTTTTCTCGTAGTTCAAAAAGAATTAAAAGCACCCAACAAACTTATGAAATTGTCTTTGGAGAGTTTGCATAAGACAGGGAGAAATAATGGTGTACTTAACTTTTGTAATACTTATTTGAACGTTTCTTCATGTGATCTTGTTATCACCAGCGCATTCTAGATGCGCTCCAAGTAGACTCTAAGACGTGTAGCTTGTGTTGTACTGACAGAAAAAAAAAAAAAAAAAAAAACATGGAGATCGTCTTTTAATTATTTTTGCTTTTCTTAGGTTAAAATCGTAAAACACCATCGAAATGCAAAAGTCATGAAGGCGAGAGCTATATTTGAAGATTTTTTTTAATTTCATTTACTGTTATAGATTTTTTTTTCCCCAGTGGCTTTACACACAAAAGGGTAATTTGCTTACTTATAGTACATTTGCACCGTAGGTGAGCCGATTTCTTTCTTTTTGTTTTTGTATTTTATTTTTTATTTATATTTTTTACCTGCTCTAGAAACCAAACAGGAGTATTTTTTCCAACCATATCAGGCCTACAGATAAACAGGACAGTAGTCTCACACCGAGCGGTGAAATCCATCTATCGCTGACCTCGTGTAGAACATTAAGGTATACGTGTACATTTGTCGTAATTAGAAAGATCGTGTCTAACACCCACACATACACAACCAAAGAGAGAAAACTTGTTTTAATTTTAAATCTAAGTTCGACATCACAGGAATTGGTGAATATGGAATTCACAATATTGGAGTTCTTTTCCCATTCTGCATTAGTATTTCGGTTGAGGATTCTGTTCTGAATTTATCGATACTTTTTCGCTCACCTCCTTCAATTATTTCAAATAATATATTCTTGAAGATGCTGCACAAAACTACACCGAGTGCACTGGAGTATGAAGTTGGACGGAAATTGGTACACTTGAATTGTGTGCTTCTGCATTCTAAATGTTTAGAAAGTGATATTGAATAAAACATGAAACTTTTTAAGTTTTTTTTGTTATTGTTCCCCGTAGCAAAGAATCTAGTTCCTTTAATTTTTAGATATTAAATGATCAGAATCAGTTTGCAAAGATCAGTCGTTACTGGCTTCTCTTTCTTTGAAATGTAAACAATGGTGCAATATTATTAACGAATCTGTTAACTGATTGCGTCTCTTCTGGAACATGCTATTTAAAAAAAGGTAATTTTGAAAATAAAAATCGTAGGACGTCAAAAACAACATATCTGGTTTTCATTTATTGACTTACATGTCCTCTAAATAAATAATAATAAAAAAAAAAACATCCCAATTTTTGAAGTAATTTGAAAAGATTACCAATTGTTACAACCCTCATTAATAATTACGTCATCCAACTGGTGAAGAAGCAAAATGGTTCCCATAGGAATCAATTGTTTCACCGATGAGTTCAAATGGAAGCTATTTTCTGTGTGATCTTGTAACGGCAGTCATGCGAGATTTTAACATGGTTATAATTATTTGATTGGCACGTCTTCATTCCGTTCCAATTTACGGCGGTATTTTGCTGATATCAAAAAAGTACTCAAATTAATAGAGACTGCGTATCGATCAAGACGGACGTTTATGATAAAAGGATGGCTATACGAGTTGCAAAGACAGGAATAACATTTATCTGAAGCTGTGTTTTTCCTAATGAGCAACTTTGGAGAAAAATAGTAAAAGGCCTCAGGAGCTGAATGGAGGATAATTAGAGGGGTAGTTAGAGAGCCTTTGTGAAACCAGGAGTGGATGATAATAAAGGAGTATTTGTGTAAGACTTGAAAATATCAACTTGCATTCAGCGTCGGAGTTTATTTTTTATTTATTTTTTTTTTTTAAATTCGGAATTAGTCTTAAAGCTTTCTAACGGACAAGATCTTGATACGGTTTGTGATCTATACTAGTAATATTTTATTCCGTTCTATGTTAGTCTCTCGCCAGTTTGCCTTACTTATTTTCCTCTGGAGTTATCTGTGCGATAATTATGCTTCAGAGAATATTCTTGAAGTTTAGGACTTTCTTACTGAGTCCGGAGGTGGGTAATGTCAATCAGATGTCAGATCACCGTTTGCTCTCCTTCCCCTGCTTTTATTTGTAAGCAGTTCTTTGTATTCTAGAAGTGACTGACGCAAGTTGTACGCTCATACATGTCTCTTCTGACGTTCTGTTGAAGCATCATGATAAAGCAGTGTACGGGATAGCAAAAGCTACTGTCACATTTTTGTTTTTTCTTTGGCTGGACTGAGTGAGTGGAATGGCCGGAGATGTCCCAATATGATGGTTTGCTCAACAAAGCTAACGCATCAAACTTACTACCTTTACCGCAAATGCATTTTCACTCGACGATACTTTGCAGCCATCCCAAAAAAAAAAAAAAAAAAAGTAGTAGACTTCTTCCCATAACTCGTTGAAATACTGTCTTTTTATTGAGTTATTAGCTTTTGCTATTCCATAGACGTTCTTAACACTCATAACTTCCTACTATTGTGACTTCATTCCATTGTTGGAAGCGCTTGTGATAAATGTCATTGTTGGAAACGTGTGATAAATGCAATTGTTGGATGTACCTGCTCGGAAAGGTCTCAGTGATATTTCGTTTTATGACTAACAGTAACCCCGTTTTTAAGTAATTTAAATATCTATTGCTTATTGTTTTAATGCATTTAAAACAATATTTGCATCTCATTTCATTATCAAGCTATTTTATTATATCGAGAGAACAACACAGGATCTTTTTTGTTCTTTAGACATAAAGCGCCTGCTTGTAAATTGTCATTTATTGATGGACAGGGTAGTTGCTGACATTAAGTTAATGGATTAGTAGGAATAAGAACTGTGATCGCATTGTCTGCAAAAGAGGACGAAATCCAGAGAGATACTTGCGATGTCCACAGATAAATCTCGCGGTAATCACCGTAGAACGGAAACCTACTATTAACAAGCGATACGTCTCCTTAATGGCTTATGTCACAATGCCGTGCGGATTCGACAAATAAAGGTTTCGTTTTTTTTATTTTGGAAATTTCGTGTAGAAAAAACATTTTTTTTCACGAGTGAAAAAAAAAAAAGTCGCTATTTCTTTTCTGTATTGTTTAATCTTTTCGCAGATGTGTTCTACCATTAAGATGATTAGAATTTCGATGTACAAAGGATGTTGAAAATTATCAGCCAACTACCAGCAGCCAATAATAATATAAAAAAAAAAAAAATTGAAAAAAAAAAAATCATCTTTGCTCAGAAAATTAAGGTGACTTAAAGTTTCTTATAGCTGACCTCCCCAAATTAAATTTGCCTAAATTTCCATGTATAAATAGGGTCCACGAATGCGGGCTTTTTATTTTTATTTTTTTAATTCTCATCTGTTTGCTCTTTTTGTGAACATCAGGGTTTCAGGAAGCTAATTAATTTAGCGGCGCACGCACACACACACACACACACACTCACGCTGTCTGCGGTGAGTCTTTCAACTCCTGCCTTGTCTGCTGTTATCCGCTTGATGCGACGTTAGTAAGAGAAAACTACACATACACACACACACACACACACACACACACACACACACACACACACACACACACACACACACACACACACACACACACACACACACACAACAGACGCCCTTCCCTCCCTCCCACCCTTTAATGTTCTCCCCTCCCCCTTAAGTTTTCGAACGAAACGCACTGACGTGCTCATCTACGGAGTTCAACTTCGCGAGTACAAAAATCTAATCCCTGAAATCTTCCGTACATTCTTTAGGGTGGAATGGATGGCTTTGTCACGGAAAGGACATGACATGATTAATTCGCTCTTTCGGCGTTCAGGTCTGCACTGACAGTTCCGATGCACGAAAACGCTGTACGAGAACACGTTTTCCGATAGACGTCAGTCGGGATCGTTTCTGCTGCCGTGGACTTTACGTGCAAGCGTCGAAAACTTTCGGTTCCCGACTGTATCTTTTGGTGGTTGTGTTCTCGCGCGCACGCCCGCCCGCCGGTTTGTTTTAGAAGGGTTCGAACGCGCGCGCGCGCGCACGCACGCACACAGACACTTGTACGTATCTGCAACGGCGGGCGGAGCTGATGACGAAATGGAAAGAAAGAAAAAAAAAAAAAAAGCTGTTCGTGTTGTTTTGCAGGCGGAAAGGTTAATATCTAATCGGCACACGGAGAATTCTGACTTTCAGGTGGTTTGCCTTTTTCATTTTTATTTTTTGCATTTCCTGTTCTGTTCCGATTGTTTAAATCGGATGGTGGCTTGTAGTTGAAAATATATTAACAATGGAAGTTGCGAACAAATAGTAAATTGTTCAAATTCTTAACAATGGAATATTTTTTATGCATTTCATGCTAATATCCGTACATAAAGATTGTGAAGTAGGAATTGAGTGCAGACGATATTGTTTTCGCAGTGACTGACTTCACAGTCATCTGCAGAAATGGTCTGAGAACTTGATTAATGATTTTTCTCTGAAACACGTGAAAGCCCCTGGAAATAACGAAATGGGATTTCATTAATCAAGAAATAATTATTCATTTTTAGTTGTTAGTAAAAGTTTTGGTGACTGTTTCTGAATATTCTCCGAATACATTCGTGGATTATTCCCAATAATTTATATTTACAAACGGACACAAAGTCGCCACAATTCTTTTGACCTTTATCGCCTAATGTGCTAGTGACGATGGTATTTGGACACCAAGTTCTAGAAACTCGATCACACTGGTCTTTGACCGAAGGTTTTCACCATCTTTCACGGCTACCATTTGTCAATCACTGCTTCCATTTCATATGCTACTTCAGTAGGGCAGTCGGTAGTGATGACGCCTTTTTGGCTGGATATTGCCAGTCTTCGAATCGCTTCTAAGAAAGAAGGAACACCCACTCAGAGAAAATGCCATTTACAAATACGGTAAATTACGATACCATAAATATGACACATTTTCCTGGCATACTTAGTTGTAAACATCAGCCTTGACCTAAACCACTCATATTTGACATCGTTAGATCCCCGGCACCTCATTTGATTCACCAGCGTCGTTTTAGTTTTGTGCACTTGTTCTAGACCACTGAGGCCATCTGAACCTTCCAACTTTCGCTTTGCTGCGTTATATAATCAATGCAAACTACGATTGCTGCCATCTACTCGCCACACAGTTCCCCAGATTGTTAGCATTGATTAGCAAAGGTTCTGTTAATATTTGACTTGATCGTTTAAGTGATGAATACTTAAATGATTTGAGCAATATGCAGATACTGTATCTTGTGGCTGGTTTTAACCTGTCGTATTTTTTTTCATTTAGGTTTTTCTTTATTTACTAAAAATGTATAGATGGGATCGAGTAACTTTTTTAGTGACAAATGAAATATTAATATTTGACCTTTTTATTTTTTCTAATTTTAATTTAAGTTTAAAAAACGTTTTTAAAAATGTCTAAAGATTTCAAATACCAATTTAATAATCAATTATCCACATGCGAGATTGCAAAACCTTCAAATCTGGCAACTTGATATGAACCTTTCGTCCGCTGTTGCCATGACTTTTCACCTTTTGACTAAATATTACCCATCTACAGTGTTCAATACTCAGTCTGTGGATGAGTTTTCTTCGCAACGTTTTGAGCATGCGCAATTCGAACGTAGCTAGCTCGCATAATTGCGTCTCCACCATTGAAAATGACAGTCATTCTCATATCTTATCCCATCCCGTACCTCTTGCTTTGATGTAACCATCTCCGAAGTGCTCACTCAAAGTCAAAGCCTTTAAAGTTTCGACTGAGTTTCGCGTGTGTCGTCTCTTTTGTTCACAGCGAGGAGAGTCTCCTTCCATATTGCAAGATATTATCGGATTGTGGAACCCTCTGCAGGGAATTTGTGGTTCTTTCCTAACAAGATATAAAATAGATGGGAACCGATGATAACTTTCTCCTCCATCGGCTCTTCAGCTCTGATACGACCTTACGGTATCTGTTTCTCTTTTGTGTACTTTTCGTCTCGGTAGGTTTCGCAAATAGGAAGTATACTCGAGATCTTTTACTTGAAACTACATCAAATCAAAAATCGTATTAACCTCTGCTCGAGATCCTTGTTAACATAGAGGATATCGTTTACTTTGGAAATTAAATATCTCGTGCCGTAATAGCAGCATCCTAGTTTAGAATACTGCGTAGATTTGATTTGAATAGGTCGAAGATAGAAATAGAGAAACAGGGGGGGGGGGCAGTGTGTTTTCCGAAACATGCAAAAATGATCTTTAAAAAAAAGTGAGCAACTACTTTAAATAGCCTACGGAGATTTCCTTAAATGGAACGCCACTGAAAGTAAAGGATAAAGTGAGATTTCAAGTGACTCTTATACAAGCATAGAGATGCATTGACAGAAGAAATGCATGGTTGGGAAAACTAATCTTAAGATTAGATTTCTTATTTTACTAGAACTTTCAGAACTAGAACTTTTAGAAAATTGGTGCGCGTTGCGTGCTAAATGGGATTTTTATTTTAAAAAAATCGAAATGACCGAATATTCACAAGACGGCCCGTATGTCTAATTCCTCTAACATATGAAAATATCACCGACATTTATGGGTTAAATTAAACCCAAACAAAAGTTTTGAATCAGTAGCATCTTACCACTGTGTTGAGAACGGGGAATATTTTGTCCTTTAACTTGTTTCTGTCACGAAAACATGGTTACATTTTAACATTCGGTTTCAACCATCAAACTGTTCCATTATTGCAAGAAATTTACTCATTGAATGTAAGCAATCCTCATTTAACGAACGTGCCATCCATAAAATCTGTAAGCGAAACTTCGTTAAACGAGGAATACCTGCCTATTCTATTTTTATTTATCCCCCCCCTTAAGTATGCGTAGTTCGGAGTAAACAGTTTTGAGAAAAATCACCAATTGATGATTTTTGGGTTTAAGTCATGTTTTTGGCTTCGTCATGTCTTTCCGTGCGTATGAAACGTTGTCTGCACAGTCGTCCTTTCAAAATGTTACGACCACCCCAAGTAAGCAACCATTCCTGTTAGGTAGTATTTGTATCGCGGTGAAGCCAGTATAAGTGACACTAGAGGTGTGTGACACTGGCAAGAGATGTGATCTGACGGACTTCGAAAAAGGCATGATTGTTGGTTATCGGTTGATGGTTGTCAATATTCATGAACCCGCCAGAATTGCAGGCTGTTCGTAGAGGGCTGTAATTAAGGTGTTCGGATTAATGGTGTCCATTCTTCATCGCTGCTAGTGGTGTAGCAGGGCTGTTCAGGCTTGTGTAAGCCCGTAGGCGAAAAACTACGGAACGTCTGGTCTGATCGTGGAATATAACCAGCGCACGAATGGCAGTATTTCCCTGACCTTCGTATGAATCTCGAAAGTATACGTCCAGTCAAAGGACTGATGCTTTCTTAATCATCGGCGACTGCGCGTTCAGTTTGCTTGTAAAGGACGTCATTGGACCACTGAAGACTCGGAAAAAATTTACAATAACCTGAGGGCGAGGAGTCATCGCGATGAAAGATGTAGCGTTATGATAAGGAGCGTGTGGTCTGGGAATCTTTTAGTGTTGTTACGCATAGCCTGTGCTTTATTTATTAGCATATATAAGGCGCATCTATGCCTCGCGAACGTCTTCTTTGATGGTAAAGGTGCTGTTCTATTAGCATAATACCTCGTTACTATTCGAGAGTGGTGCGTCGAACAAACCCCAGCTACTTCCAGGTGTTCGTGATCGCCGGATTTGAATCTTGTAAAATAGGGTTTCCCCGTGTTGGGGGCGGGTAGTAGAATACTTCAACCGCACTCCTGCACAATCGTAAGAGGCGATAAATGGAGACCCATTCCCCGCGGGTAGAGCCGGGTCTCCTTCGGGGCTAAGGGGCTAATTATCCCTCCTTGTAAAAAAAAAAAAAAAAAAAAAAAAAAAAAAAAAACTATTTGATTAAGGAAACTGCAAATCTGGATGAAGAGATGCTCCTTGCCAGGAGCATTTCTTCATCCAGAAGATTTTGCAGTTTCTAGCCTAGTCTGATGTGGATAACGTATATGACCCACCAAAGAATCACTTTCCGAAATGAATGAGGCAGGAGGGGCGAGCTGCGTAGAAGCAAGGGCATCTGCGAAGGACAAGGGTAGTTTGAAAACCAGAGTTACAGCGTTATGTGGCAGCAGGTACGGAAAACATTGAAAATAAGGTTGGGTTACGTGGATTCTAGAGCTTCTGCCTTTTGAATCCTTCACCCTGAACACTCCGCAGATCTACGGAAAAGATATATGAGGCCTTGGACGAGTCTGTCACTCCGGATTATGACAGTCCTGGCAAGAAGGAGGGGGGGAGAAGAGACTACGAAATATTAAGACGGTTGTCATTTTTAATGGTGAAGTAAGGCTGGGAAGAAATATTGTGAAAAAAAAATACTTTTGTTAAAATAAAACAATAACTACACTTCACTCGATCGTCAAACTATAGTTCCTCTGAGCGAGCGACAGATGCATTGAAACACTTAATTCTAGGAGCCTTCGTAGGTCGATAAAGGTGATGTCCTCTTAGTTGGAAAAAAATCCGGGTTCGAATCCTGTGTGCGATATGAAAAACCATTTTATAAAGACTTTTCAATTGAAAATGAGTTAGCTAGTCTCATACGGTGGTGGCGGCAGGTTCATCCCGTGAAACAGGCAAACCTGTCAGAAGCCGATAACCTTAAGTTTTCTCGGCAGCGATTCAGAACAAAAAAGAACGTGCTACTTCAGTTGCTCTCGGTGCACATAATACCTCACTAATATTCTTTCCTTTCTTGTTTAACTCATTAAGTACTGCATTTGAGTGTTCACAGTGGGCATCCACAAGCAGCATTGTGAGTGTTCATCGCATTCGTCTGATCACTGAGTTTATGTATCTGCGCTGCTCACTCACTCCCTTCTAAGTTAATGACTCCTTAGTTAAAAATAATAATAATAATAATAAAAATCCAGCATATCATTTCGTCAGAGTGAGGGATGTCAAAAAGTCTGCCGCTTAATATTTGCATGCGGGATCTTCAGTAACCCATGCCATGTTTCTAGCTCGTCCATATTTTCCGGTCTTTGTGTTGAACAAAGAAATTTTTCTGAATTGCAAAGAAAGCAGTCTTTTAAAAGTATTTAAGATGCATTCTGTTTATACATAAAAGTGAAGCGCAAAAGACACAACACGCAAGTCTTTGCGAAAATATCGTATGCAGGCAGGTGAGAGGTCATTTGCATACGATTTGCACATTCATGCTGACCGTGCAATTGCCAGTTTCTGCTGTAACATGCGCGTGGCACGATTACAAAGTACCTGATTTTTTTAAATTTTATTTTATTCATATTATAATGTATCTTTAATATCCTACCTCGAGTGAGTAAAGCTCGAAATATACTCAGACGGGGGTTATTCTAAGTCAATTTGAAGCGACCAAGTGATGACCGGACAGTGTCGGATGTTCGCCTTATGCCGACTTAAATTCGTTGTGCGTGTATGTGAGGGGGGGGGGAGGCAACACCAAAAGAGCTTCCCTGTCATAGATTTCATACGGTTACAACACACTGCATATTTGGGGACAAAAGAAATTTTATTGCGGATTTGCAGGTAAGAAGGTTTGTCTAGCGAGCCGATTCTTTGTTAGATCTTAAGGAATGCCAGCACGAGCGACGGAAGAATTTCGCGCTCACGTTCCGACGATATCCCAGCGTTATCACCGTTCTTGTGCTTAGTTTAACATGCTATGCAGTGAAGCCTGCTCGTTCTCTTCTTTGCAGCTGCTTATTCAGTACTCGTCTTCATAGCAACCTTTCTCTTAGGCCCATTCCTACTAACCTGTGGATATATCAACGATTGCTTATTATATCTGCTGTCTTCTAGTGCCATTTTTCTCGGAACCGTATCATTTTGCCTTTTTGTATACGGAACTTCAGATTTCTTACAACGTTGAAGTGCTTGAAGATAATGGACATGCGCATTTAGGAATTCTACCGTACTTCTCAAGACTTAAATACATTTTTTTTTTTTTTTTTATCTTGCGGCATTATTCGCATGACAGTTTTCAGAAAGAAGGAGGTCACCGGTCAACGATATATTACATAACTGCTCAGAGATTGCTGGGAGCTTTGAATAACTTTAAAAATAATTCGGTTATCATCGGAATTCCACTTATCCCTTCTTCCCCTCTGGATAAGAATGATTCCCTATTTGATGAACACGGAGGAATGATGAAGGAAGAAGGGACCAGCGAGAAGAATGGTAATCCAAACATCGGAAAACTGTCACGAGGAAAAATAGTATCCTATGATTAATACATGACTGTTTAACCATAAAAGTACGCAGAGCTAGCGGGGAGGAAGGGGGGGGATTTGCCAACTAATTCTTGCTTCTGTTTTCATAGAAATGTTGCGATTTATACGTGTGACATTGCATTTATTGCAAGTAGGATGATATAATATTTAAAAGAAAAAAAAGTACAAGAATATAATTATATATCAAGCAGAAGGCTTCATTTAAAATTAAGATTACTAGAAATATATAAATGAATTTTACGAAGGTCTGCACAATTTAATTATTCAAAATAAATAAAAAAAATTCATATGTTGGTCCAGGTATATGCCAACTATCTAACGAAGAAATAATTAATGGAATAAATTAGTTGAAAATTTGTAAGAATAATGAATTAGTAATAAAGTGTGATTACTTTATAACGAATGCAGAAATTATACTAGAATTAAAATTCTATTATGCGTTTCAACATCAGCATATCTAGATGGAACTAAAAGAATAAAATAAGACGCATTTTACAGAGAACAGATATATTGGATAGAATTAATTCAGGAAGAATGATAATTACCTATAAAAATAATTTGAAAATAATAATGAAAAACAAAACGATTAAAAAACATGGATAACAATTAAAGATGCCTTGCAGAAAGCATAAAAGTAACATTATAAGGAAGATCAGTTAGTACAAAAACGAATGAAGTAAAGACACCATTTTGCATAATGAAGAGGTAAAATACTTAGAAACTAGACCAAAATTGCTCCCTTAAGGTTTTTGTAGGTTTTTTGCCTTAAGGGAGCAATTTTAGTGACGGCCATCACTGAGTGGAGCCAACGCTGAGATGGATGGTCCTTCGCCCACGATTGAGTGGCCTAGGGATCGTCCGAATTTTTAGAGACGGCTTTACCTTAACATATGGCAATGCTGTAGCCAGCGAAGTTTTAACTGAGGCTCGGCTATTGCCGTTGCCGAGTCATGGTTAGAGCGTTTAGCTCAATAACACCCCATCCACACAGATTTTCTTCATTCAGATGACGGGATAAAGAGTCAAGGACTCAGTCCGTCTCCCAGTTCTTTTAAGAACTTAAAGTAGAATATTGGAATAATTCTTCATAAAAATGATTTTTATGGTACTTGGGGAGAACAATACTCATGAAACTTGAAGATTAAAGAATGCAATAGAATAAATTAAGATATAATAGCGACATTACGAATTCGAAACAACAGAACAAAAGATGTATAATAAATTGTGAACAAGGACAGATTGAAGAAATTAAAATCACCCAATGAATGAGATAAAGTGACTAAGTCCCGCCTTATTTTAACGTATTTATTGGATTAAATAAAGAATGTGAAATCAAAATGAAAATTTTAAGAATAATTGTTGGATATACTGACGGCGCAATCTTCTCAGCAGAAAACAAAGATGATCTACAAGAAAAATACGAAGATATCCAAAGAAAGTTGTTAGAGAACCCATAAGATTAAACTTAGAAATCAAAGGAAAAATAATCGAACAAGTTAAAGGGTCTACAGCACAGAATCGCCATCAAGATCGGTGATCGCAACAGCGATTCACGGGAAAGGAAGTATTCCGCAGAGCAAGGAGGGGGGGGGGGAGGGGGAAAGGTCGGTCGAGTAACAAACGCCGAGGATGTTCAATGTGCACGTGGCACAATTATATGCATTGCCGGAATATTTCCGAAATTTTTTACTGACAAGATTGGTACTCTTTTGTGTGGGTGTGGACGTTTCGTGCCGCCCGTAACACGTCCCGACGACACCCGATCTGCATTCACGTTCGATCTAGCTGTCTGCATAGATGTCTTGAATGGCAGGCGTAATCCTTCTCTGCCGTGTTGGGAATCTTCGTTCTGAAGGAAGGTTTCTTTGAAGAACTCCATTAAAAAAAAAATTCTGAAGGTTTTCTTGGGAACGTGACGACTACGAATAAATAACTGTGAATACGAAATGGAAATGTCAGTGTGCCCAGTAAATGACGTCAGAAAGTTTTGAAACACGAACGTATATAGAACTCACGTGATGATTTTTAAAATCATGTGAGCGAAAACCGAATAACATTTTTTTTATTACAACTTCAAGTTAATCTGGAAACGTGTTGCTTATTTATGCATGATTTTATGGTTGGGGGGGGGGGGAGTTTAATTTTTCCCAAAAAGGTTTTTTGTATATTTTTATTTGTTAATGACGGATGTGACGTCAGCATCCTTGACACGTTTTGTCAGTGTAATTTAATTTCTCTGAAAACTATAATTTTATATTTTAGTTTGAACATGAGTCGATATTTCAGAGTTTTTTTTTTTTTTTTTTTAAATTCTTGTGCATAGCGTAATATTTTATCAAATCTTTCAAGCATCTCAATATTACAATTTTAGCCACCAGATGGTATTGAAAGCAGCCTAAAACGGTGTCAAGCATACGTTGAAAGGGAGTGTATGAAAAACAAAACGTTTTCTGATATATTCACCTCAAATCAAAGCCTGTTTTTTCCAGAACATAAAATACGGAGAATTATAGTATAAATGCCTACTCCTCTAAGATAATAGGAATTAGAAAATATTTCCTAGATTTATTGACCGATTAGTTGCCGGGATGTAGCAGCTTGTTAGAACTACCAATCATCCATTTCCAAATTACGTTAGCAGAAACAGGCAGTGATCTCAAATGAGCGGAGGTATGTGTTGCTCTGCATTGCTGCTGATTTGGCTGATGTGTACGTCATGCCTCGATTCACTACGTAATGATTCATCCAAAAGCGGTTCAGTTCCAAGTAATATTTCCAATCTTAAAAAAAAATTAAACAATACACTCCACGTTTAACAATAGTGATCATCATTAGCTTATACACGACAATATTCTATGCGATCTTTTGCCTTATCACTAAAGTAAAAAAAAAAAAAAAAAAAAAAAGCCGTTATTATTATAAAAAAATTACGTAATCTGGAACGAAATATGCCTTAATCATGTCACTAACTTTATGCTTTGGATTCAAGCGGAGTAAAATTGAAATTGCAATAATCATTTTAAATAAATATCTGCTGAGGACTGAGAGAATTCATGCTGGAAACTTGGGAGTAGTGCTACCAGTGTATCTTACTGAAACATTTAATGTCCGGTATCCCTTTCTGTTCCATATCCTCCAGCAAAGTGGTGTTGGGTAAAAAGCTGCTATCCGTTATCAAATGGGCCTATGCCAATTCAGCTCCCCCCCTGCTAATTAATGGGTTCCTGTCACACCCGGTCAAAATTCGAAAAGGAGTCGAGCAAGGTTGCCTCTTAGTCCACTGCTCTTTGCACTGGTTCTTGAACCTTTCTTACAGGAAGTCGACAATACGTGCTGTGCCAGTTCCCTCAACTATGGAGGAAAATAAGGTATTAGCATATGCCGATGATGCAGTGGGAACTCTGAAGGATAATTATTTTATACCAATATATATATATATATATATATATATATATATATATATTGGTATTTTGGAAAAATTCAACAAGATCAGTGGATTAACTACTAATGCAAACAAGATAAAATTAAAAGCTTTTGGGAAGTGGAATCTTGGAGGCATTCCTTTTGGTCTAACGCTTGGAATTCCCTTCTCCACTAACCCAATATTACTAGTCTAAGTACTTATATGCAAGAACTTTGAAACCTTAGAAGACTGGAAAATTGGGCCACTTCCTCTTCTTTTAAAGCCATAGTATTCAAACCCATAATCTTTCCTGCTCAGTTTTACATAAATATTACAGACATCACAGAAGCTAAAAACAAGCAATTATATAGTAAGCCTGTGCATTTTTGTTTGGTCCAGCCGATACCAAGAAGTTAAAAAGGAATTTCTTCAACTATCAAAGAAGCATGGAGGATTTGGATTTCCAGTCTTAAAATTCTGCTATTTAAGCAATACAGCTTCAAAATTCCATAAAATATTGCAGACCAATCGTACATGTGCAGACCTTCTCCGGTACTAGTACTTACTACTTGGGTTTTCATCTTCCCCTGTTTGGAGTTAATGATTATAAAGCTTTAAAAGCTGAGATTGTTCCTGAACACTACAACACTCTGTGCTTAACTCTAAGACTGCTAAAACACTCTGGAATTGACATTGTTTCCATTTAAAAAAAAAAAAAAAAGTAAAATTTGGTATAAAGAAATCTTTAATCTCTTTTTCCACGAACTTCCACAGTTGAGTACTGACAACAACACTTTTTGTTTCAAAATTTATTGAAGTTCCAAGGATAGCCTAACAGGAGAGATCTTGCTTGGAGAATTGCATATGGCCACATTCCAGTCAGTGCCATCAAATGGAGGTACTTTAACATCGGAGATCCAATCTGTGACATCTGTTACCGACTGGAAACAGAGTATGCATTCTACAGCTCCCCTCTTGCCCTGCGTATTTGGAACAGATTATGTAATGTGTTGGGCATTCCATTATTTACAACAGAACAGGTTATTATCATCATTATTATTATTTATTTATTATTATTTTTTTTTTTTGCAGTACCCACCACCTGTCAGCAATAGGAAGAAAATTTTGATCTTTATAATTAATGAATTAAAATACAATTTATGGAAGGTTTGAAAGAAACATGGATTTGAAAACCAGCAATATGACATCCAAATGTTTTAAAATATTGTGGAAATTTTATTGTTCAGTCAGACGATTTTTGTACTTAGTAAGTAGCATTCTAAGAGATATCAAATGTATCACTAGATGGTGTAAACCACCCATATTAAGCAATATTCACCAGGGGGAGATAAAATTCTGCCTATTCTTGCTATGAGAGGTTTTTTAAATAGTCGTCTTTATTCAATGTGGTCTTATAGTCAATTGCAGGGATGACTGGAGAAGAATCCCCGGCAGAGAAGGCCAACTGAAGGCGGTTAACTGAGATAGGCTAACCACAGTCATCTTTGCACTTTAATTTCAATTGGTCTTTTGGTTGTTCATCTGCACGAGATTGGTGAAAAAGGAAAACTGATAACCTTTGGCTATATGATAGAGAAAATGCTTCAGTTCTTTTACATCATTTCTCATGCTATCTTTCTTTCCTAATACTATGAGGCTCTCTTGCACCCATTCACTACTGTAGGCCTATGATGAGCATCCTTTACTTTTTCACCTCAGTATATATGAAATCTGTAATAACGCAGATTTTAACATATTTTTTTTCTTTTGTAGAATATGAAGACGAATGAAGTGACAGTTGTATACTGTTGCAGATATTTGCGGTTTCCATGGCAGTTAGCGGATTTGAGAAAGTTGTTACGCATTGCTATTTTTATACAAACCGTTAGTTCCTTATACGTAAGGAATTTATATGCATTAAAAGCTTTTCCAAACATAATTATAAATGAAATGATGTCGAAGATAACATACGAAGACGATATGTTATTAATTGGTTATTACGTATTTGAAAACTTTCAAAACTTCTGCTAGTTATTTTTTTGTTTTAACAAATTTTTAGATTTTAACGCAACGTTGAAATGACTCGAATGTATAGACCCAGAAATATCACACATTAATTAATTTGTTATTAAAGCTTGTTGACTGAATGGCATTCTGATTTAAATTTCCATATAAATATTTGTCGAAAAAATCTTTTTCCCAATCTATACTATCAAAAGTAATCTTAAATGAAATCTGATCTCTGAAATTGCAAACGTAGATATAATTTTAATAATCACACCAGAACTTACTAAAAATAAAAGTAATGTATTTAAAATTCTAAAAGGTGAAATAGATGCTCAAGTCCATCCAGGCACGAACTTTTCTCAATTCCTGACGAAGTTGATTCGCTTCTCAACTGTTTACAAAATCCGATAAATTATTTAATTAGCAATACTGTGAAGAAACGTGAGACCGGAGCTTACTGTAATAATTACCGAAAACATGTCAGACAGGAAGGTTAAGATCGCTCACAAGTTAGAAATCAATATTCTGGACATCCAGTCTATTATATTCGTCTCAAGTTTTCCGGACGTAACTCTCCGAATTATTCTTATTTATATTTTTCTTGTAAAAATTCATTTTACTGTTAACTTTCTAAGCATAACTTCCTGGCCATCCAAGTTGACCAAATTGAAATCTCATTCCCTCAACTGTTCAAACATCGCTTAAAGTATACAAAAAAAAGTCAGGAATAGTTTAAGCTGTTGGGACGTATCAAGAATCGCTTTTTTTCTTACACAGATATTGATAAGGTTAATCTCAGAAAGATACAATGCAGCGGATATTAAATCCAAAGTGAGCCTTGAGCTATTTTGGTTGGAGTCACTGCTTTGAGAGAAAGTATGCCAACAACTTCAAAACGGAGTTATTTTGCGTAAAGTGTTTTGGGAAATTTCTTAAGCAATTTATATTTCTTGGACATCACGTGTTCAGTAATTTATGCGCCATAAAATGGATGTCATTAGAGACACCGATCCTTGAACTTTGAATTACTGGAAATCCTTTGGTACAGGATTTTTTTTTTTTTTTTTTTGCGAGAGGGGGATGGTGAAAGGAATGGTAATTAACTGCTTTTATTAAGTCGACCATAGTTCTTAGACTTCGAGGGGAAATTTAAGTTTCTGTGTATCCACCCGCGAGAGGTTGTAATATTTTGAGGAAATTTGTATTTAATTTGTTGCCGACAGTGAAAAGGAATTAACCGGAACGTGATGATATATTCCACATTATCTTGTGGTCTAAGTTGCCTCGGCACTAGCCAACCATTTACACATTCCTAGCTTGGTTTACAATAAATTAATTGCAGTAAATTGTATTGCATTTGATCAAATGGGAGAATTAATTGCAACTTGGTGACGGTATCAGACTTCCGTTTTAATATTCCCCCGGAACTCATTAGGGAACTGCAAGTGCGCCTGTTTTGTTCCTCCAGGAATTAAGATTTTGGATTAGAATCCAAACTACTTCGCAATATCGATATTAATTCTCCTGTTGGAGAGCAGTAGATTATAATGACAATGATCAGCTACAAAAGTTGTCGGTATCGCAAGGGGGAAAAAAGGAAACAGTCGGAATTAACAAAAGATTATCTGGGCGTGATAATAAGAAGTTATTTAAGGAAGAACTTTATAGAATGCAACAAAGTAACGAAGATGTTATAACGCACTGGCAATTAAGTGCCACTTGAAGTTCAGTTTTTCCTTGACCCTTTTAACTATCCACTTTGAGAGAACGCAAAGAAAATAAAGTTAATAGATGGGCTATTAGTGTACTCATCTGCCGGTTTTTTTTTTTTTTTTTCCACCCAAGACTTTAACCTAATGGTCTGACCAACATCAGAAGATAGAACTAAGACAGCAACTAATCGAATTTTAAATTAGACGAAGCCCATGAAGCTTTTCATATTAATTAGTGCATTACAACACACATATTTGCAAGCTGTTTGTGGTTTATTTACAAGCAGAATTATAACGGAAGAGTTTTGTTTAGAAATTTTATGGAGTTGTTCCAACTTTTCTAGTATCGGTTAGGTAAATAATATTACGGACTGTTTTAATGAAGGATGAGATTTAATCCCCGTGCTGTGCGTTCTTTTAAGCTCCGTGTTATGCCTGTATCGTTTAAGTACATGCAGAAAGACGTCAAGCGCAGCTGTGGTCGGAACTGGGATAATTAAGGGTGTGCGAAGCAGTGGAGCCAAGGTTAAAGTTTAGGTTACTGTGCCGCCGCCGCTGCAGTACGAATAAAAACGTCTTGAATTCAGATCTGTGCGCTCAGAGAGAGAGAGAGAGAGAGAGACTCCACTTATAAAATATTTTTTTAAATTCTTTCTGTTTACCGTAGCATTTAGTGAGTCGTGCAGTACTCTGTTACTGATGCCGATTAACTCATGACTTGGGTGTCCACTGCTTTTAAGAATATTTTTTGCACTGCAACTGACTTTCTCGTCGACGTGCAGACTTCTCGCATTATTATTCAAGTGTTTGTTTAGTCTGGTCTGATTGCAATAACGTGACGGTAGTGTATCATCTGTTATGTGGCCTGTTTTTATGCTTTATGAATCCTGAAGAGGGAACCCCCCCCCTATATAAGCGACAAGCTGACTCGCCATCCATTGTAAACCCTTATAAAGGCACTCCGATTTTTTCAAAAAAGAAAAAAAAAAGCCAAAGACATGTACAAACACCAAAATTGACGGTTTTCGACACGATTAGATATTATATTCTGTTCTGTACACACACACACTGTACTACTGTTAAACAAATCTCCAACGCGCCCAACATTTCAAGAAATCTTCTCTGCCTGTCAGCAAATCCCCCCCCCCCTTTATTTATGTATTTACGTTGGATCACTATAGCAACAACCTCGTTAGTGGTTGAAGTATTTTCCACGCAGTAGTTCCTTCAACTTGAGGAACCGATCGAAGTCTGCAGGACACGTAGGAAGACTGTATGGGAGGTGAGGAAGCATTTGCCACCTGTGCTGTTCTTTTACTGTTCTATCAGAGAAAAATGACTTATGCCATAAATGTCGATTTTGTGCCCCAAAATTCGCAGCAAATTAACTGCCATATTTACACCCAGAGTAATCTTTCCGTCTTGACCATTCCATTTTTGCAGTAACCCAATTGTCATCAATTTAACTTCGATTGTTAACGCAGCCAACACTTTTGTAGTGAGATCGGGATGGGGGGGGGGAAGATCTGTGTCAGATTCTTCATTAATTTGAAGTCTTATTTTGCTGAACAAGAACACCAAAAACAGAATATTTATACGACGTTTTTACTACTTGGCTTTTAAATTACGTTTAGGTGGACTTTTATATCTTAACTTTGCCATTTTAAGTGTGTGCTAATTTTCAATGGCCCTTGTAAAAACCAGAGGAATGACATTTCGGCTTTTTTGATTCTGATGAAAGAGTAATTTGTATTTTTGGTACTCATTAACTGTTGTTGAATTAGATATTCCTATTTAGATGTAGATATCCGCACGTGTGGAGACTGCAGAGTCTTGAGACGAGAAGATTAACTTTTCCTTCAAGGCTCTAAATTAAATCGATTGTAGTTTTCACTTACTGCTATATTGAATGATGAATAACACTTTTAAAGGAATTTTGTATAAAATATGAAATGAAGTTTTATATCAAGATAATTTCTATAAATTTTAATTGATTTTACAAAAACTGTAAATCGTAAAGCGAAATTTGAAAACACACCTTTTTATTTATTATTATACTTTTGTAATACCACTAAGCGAAAAGAAATATTGATATCTTGTTAGCGTTCATTTGGATCTTAATTTTAGACTGCACTATTTAGTTTTTCACTATCGTTCGATAACAGTGATGTTTATTCTTTCCATTAGAGTTTTAGTATCAGGTAAGTTAAGAGTCGAGTCAGACATTAAAATACAGTTTTATTATTTTGATATTCAGCTTTCTCGATCTCGTACGGTTACCTACAATGGGTGATCTGACCAGGCTTGATTTATGAGCATGCGGTCACACTATCAGACAGAATGGCAGAGCCGAGTTCAATTTACATCATTGCATTCTCCTCGGACACGGAGTTGGAGGCCTGCTAATGCCCAATTAGCCAATCAAGTTCTTCTACTGAAGACTATTTCATCGATCCAGGATCCAGCTGCTGACTTCGATGGGTTTCAAGAAGTCGACACAAAAAAGTTATTGCTAAAATTTAGTACCAACGCCTACGGACGCGAGTAACAGTACCAACAGGGTACGATTATCTTTTGCGCTAAAGAACAATCTGCGCAGAAGGGACAACCATAAAGGCCATAAATATAGATGAAAAGGTTTGCATTCAGCTGGCGATGGTTATTGACTACTGTAGTCAAACTTTGTCGATGTTCTAAATGAGACTTGTCTAAAATTCAGAGCGAAAATAAGTGGAAATTGGTACTGAAAGGCATTACAGAATCGGTATCTACTTGAGCGTATGGTAAATTACAAAGTCAAGGACTGGATCTCATATCAGCCGTCTGATAAGTTCCATTCCACTAGTTCTGGTGGAGTTTAGTAAGCAGCGACTAGAAATTGATGACGTTTGCGACCTTGTGAATGGATTCCGGACCCATTCTTACGAAACCAATGTCACCGCTGCCAAAAATGTACCCAAGCCTAGGGTTTCCGAAAAGCAGAGTTCCGTGTAGCGATGGCCACAGTAACTTTCCTCTCTGCGCTCAGTAATCGCTGAGTTAATCGCTAAGCTGCCAAATCTGTACAGATCGCGTATTGGAATGCTTATCGTCTGGTCAATAAAACCCTACGAACTGCAAGAGTTTACTAACCGCTTAAGTAAACACTCGTGCTCAGTGAATGTTGTCTTTCTCTGAGAACTCAAGTGCGTCTTATTTCAGCATGGACTTGATGTCAGAAAATAAACTACTACAAACCCTCAATCAGACCAATCGTAACTCACGGTACCACTGCCTAGTCACATGACATTCTCCACTATTGGGGAGGGAGAAGAAGAAGAAAAGAAAGAAAAAAAAAACCCTTCAGAACCACAAATGTCTGCGCATGTCATTCGATGTTCGTGGTTCAAGAAGAACTCGCAGCTTTGCTGCTAGGCTAAGAATCCTGACATCTGTATGTCGAATTCTTTATAAAGACTTTTTACTTACCCTATCAAGTAGTAGATTCCTTAGTATAAGAATGAAAGAAATTATTATTACGTGCTGTTAACATCTGTTCATTCGACGCCCTTTTTTATTTTCTTCTTTCGAGGAATGTCTGGGAATTAATTTCGAAAAAAAATTAGTTAACATTAATAAGAGAATAATATCAAATTCTAACTTTTATACTTAACAGTTGATCACCGAATGAATTCTCTAAAATTCTCTAATAAAAGGAATGGTGCTTTTCTTTACAACAAGAAAATCACCATTCTTTGGTGATTTTCTTGTTGTAAAGACTACCATTACAGTTCGTACAAATATTTTGAAACACTTAATTTCTTCTGTTTTGTATATTACTCCGTAGACAATCAGAAAGAGAACGCAGCTCGCGTCCTATTACCAATTAAAGCCGAGATCTCGAAAACTATAACACGTAATTGAAAGGAGGCAAAGTTTAATGAAGCGAAATCGCAATACCTTTTCGTAATCCAAGTTAATGCCCATTAAAATAATGATTTTCGTCTTTAACTGCTCCAAGCAAACTCAAAGGTCTCGTCCAAGGTGTATACCACCTCCTGGTATGGGAACCGGACACTTTAGGAATCCCGTTACTGATCGCAGTTGCTTAAATTCCGTAGTTCACTAAGAGACGCCTTCAAGCAGTGAGCCAATTATCTGCAGACCTCCCTAAATCACCTTCCCCTTTATAGCTGTCTTCACCGAAACCATGGATGTCACTCAATCGTGTTACCTGAAAGTCTCCCGTCATTTACCCCCGCGTGTCTTATAATAACCCTTTTACTGTAGATTTTTTATGTGTAATTCTTATTCAAGGATAATATTTTTAACGTGTGAAAAACGTATTCTCAAAGAAACGTATTCTGTTAATTATTTTGTATCGTTTCATTACACAGTTAATTGCACCAAAACGTAGTACGGTATTCCGTCGATCTTAATGTAATTTACTTTAATTATTACTTAGCTTTATTTATTCACAGCTTCATTTATGGATTCGATTAAATTTAATTATTTTGCTAGAATGGTTTTCTGTTGAATGTTTGAAACAATGGAAATTACATGGTCGTTTGTCTAAATGAACATACATTATTGCCGGTTGTTTAAATTAACAATTGCCATATCACATTAATTGTTTAAACACGCAACAATAATTACTCATGCAAGCATATGAATGACTTAAACAAAGAAACTACACTAATGAGTTAAATAAGCAATTATCAATAATACGCATATCGTACCAGTTATACAAATAAAGGTATTGTCAATTTTTTAAAGCAAAGTCATGATAAATATGAATTCGTATTACATTTGTGACCAAAAATGGCGTAGTTTCTTATTGCCCTCTATACTTTGAGTTCCCCCCCCCCTCTTTTCTGTCGAAGTCTAGCAATACTGTAGGCTAGTTTTGTTCTCTTGTGAAGGAAAATAAGTCTAGTTGCTGGAGGCAAACGTCAAGACCCATACAACTTTCTCTCCGTGTTAACCAAAGGGCAAATCACTTCGTTCTTTGTAGGTAGCAACATACGACACTAGGTTTTGACTTCAATGTGCTGCTAGAATTTTTTTTTATGATGCATCATGGTTATTCAGAACAACTTTATTGTACCAAAAATCTTAAGTATTCGGGAATATATTATATAAAATACGTAATTTCCCTACGAGGCCTCTAAGCACCCTTGATAAAGCTTCATCAGTCTTTCCCTGCGTTTAAATTAAACATACTTAATATTTAAGTGAAATATTCTTATTCTGATGTCTATACGAATTTTTAATAAGGATGCTGATCGCTTAAAGATCACTTAAAAACATTAAGTCGCTTGTTTTCCTACATAAGTGAGCAAAAATCGAGATGTGATTTTAATTTTTAATACTCGCAGCCTTTAAAAAGAATCAGCAGCATAATCTCATCACAGATGGGACTCGAACCCATATTTCTCTTTTCGAGAAGAGAACTCATCCATGAAGAAACCATTCAGCTACAGAAGTGCTCAGAAATGCAACATTCTGAGCACCTCTGAACGTTTCATTTCTGAGCACCTGTGTGCTCAGTAATGCAACGTTCAACTAATTATTCTTTTTTAATCTGCTTTGGACAAACAAGGGTAAAAAAAACTCCTGTGTATATGGTAGAAATAAAGCTATTAGAAATATCACAAGAGAATTCTAATGGAAACTTCCATTTAACTTACGTTTACTCATTTGCATCATCTATTTCTCATGAATGTTCCTTTTTCCCGATTTTCTTGAGTCCTCCTAGAGAAACGTCAGTTGTTCTTTAGGATAATTCTCTAGTCAGATTTTTCTACGCGCTGTGACACTCTTCAGAGAATGTGCCCTTCCGTACTTTTCTCTCTCCTACTTTTTTTTCATCGCAGAAGTTCCATTAAGGTAGAGTACACAGTTCGACCCTCTTTCTCTCGGCTTACTTTGAAAGGAGCCAAAACCCTTTACATTAGTAATGTTGATAGAAAGGATGACAGCGAATGGCTTGGGAGAAGGTTTCGGAACAAGAAGACAGGATTTCGAGAGGAGTAAATACGTTAAAGAGTATAATAAAGGATGTAGAATTTGTAGCAATGCACGGCCGAGCGGATGGTAAAAAGAAAGAGGATTTTTAAGAGGTAGATGAAACTGCGATAAAGATAAGATCGTTGTTTATTAAAACAAACAACAGTTCGGCAACATGACCGGAATAATAAAATATTGCAACCTATACCGTGTTTTGTTAGGAGCAAACTTATCTCATTTTACATTTATGAATCTACAGGATAAGCTGCATTATCTCGCGATGTTATATTCATAGCATATATCGAAAAGTTGGCTGTTTCGTCCAAAACCCCCTTAAAACAGAATACATTAATTTTGGTTAGTACGTAAAGGCATCGACGTAAACCAATCCTGACATCTAGTGAGCAGTAAATTAACTGTACTGCGGATAACTTATTAGTCGTTTAATATTTAAATAACTAACCGTGACGCACACAAAGTTTCCTCTGTGAAGCAAAATATTCAGAAGTTAGAATTGTTTGCTCTGGTTCGTGGTAGTTTGCCGAAAGATATTAATGTTTCAGTAGCTTTTAGTGACGTCTTTCCTTTGTCAGCTGTGCAGAAAAGTTCTGTTCAGCTTTGGTTTATCGTCTCTTCCTCCTGTGGATGAAGTTGATACTTTTTTTTTTCTTCCCCAAACTCTTCTATTTACTATAATACATTTATCAGGATATCAGAGCCGTAGCAGCAAAGTAAACTCCAGTTTTTACTTTATTGAAAGTACTTTCGAGAAAGTTTTTAGAATATTTACAGAGAAACACACTTTTAAATATTTAAAACTATTTGTTGCAACTCAGTTTTTCGAAAAAAAAATTCTTGGCTTGCTCATAAAACTAAATAATAGAGTATTCTCTCCACAATTTAGTGTATATCTTGACATAACCAGTTTTTTTTAGTATGATTGCTATTATTTGATCTGACGTAATACACCATTATTATACCACGAAGACATGAACAATATTGTGTTCATTTCGTGGTCGAATGTGTTATCCAGTTCGCGTGGCACGCAATAATGCACACGTACTTGTATTATTGACGAGTGACCAATGGCGTTTGCTCATCTAACAATACACGAATATCGCGTTATTGTTTAGTACCACGGGGCACTCACATGTAGTTAAAATTTATAATGCATTATTAAAAACTTGCAACATTTTTAAAATGAATCATGAAAAAAGTTGAGTTTTCCTACTCCGAATACTGCAGGATAGTTACAGAAGATCAATGTGAGACTGATGACAAAATTAATATAAAAACAATGGGATGGGTTAATCTTTTGAAAAATAAAGCGGACTTAAGTTTTAGAGAGATTAATTTCAACTTTAAGTTTACTTTTTCCTCTGTAGAAAGAAGAGTTTAATATTGTTAGTCTTACACACCAGATTTAATTGATGATATTGCATCTATATGTGTCGAAGTTGATTACTTCATAGTCTGTTATCTGATGTATTTTTGGTTCGCTTTTCCGTTTTATACGACATTTTATGGCTTTTAAAAATAAAGATAAGCTAAAAGCACTATAACACTTAATTAACTTTTAAGTAGAGATGTACGTATCTATTTTCGATTAGTGGAAGGGGTTATAAAATTCGTTTCCACATTATTGTGAAAAAGTCGTCTGCTTTCTTCACTTTGTTGACTAGCATTTTACTCGACTTTACTCTCATTACAGTCAGTTTTATATTGTTGCGCGGAATTTCATTGTTTTCTCTAAACGACAACAATGACAGAAGTTTAAGGTATAGAAATAGCAACAACCGTTCCATTAACAGGAGAGAATAAAGACTACCTATTCTGATATGCAGAATCAGATTTTTTGTTTCTTGTACAACAAAAATCGGGTTCCGAGTGTTCTTTCCAGGAGGTCTGTCTCGTTTATTATATCGCGACTACTTTTATCTTTACGACGTGACTTGTTATATTTTTCTTTATAACAAGACTTGTCTGATTCTTGGCTACAATTTTTTTCTGAAGTGAGCAACATCTGCTCACAGCCTTTCACCGGTTAGTAATGATCGGCTTTCAGCGCTGAAATTTGCAGTTCCACTCGTGTTTTTAACCAGTGTGTATCCTATCATCTATCTTCTCGTATCCTTTTTTACATACTTTCCGCAATTCTTTCGATTCACTTGTCCCGAGGGCTATCATGCCATTTCTCATTTCTTTCTTTAAACAAACCCATTCTGTGTATTTGTCTTCGTTCTCGCAGTCCTCTTGTAGCTCTTCACCCCGATTCATCTTCAAAGAAGTTCACAAATCTCGCTGTTATTTTAATTTCATTTTAAAATAACGAATTTTTTGAACTTCACACTTTTAATAAGGTGTGTTTTATTTTATAATTCTCATTTTACGTGATAAAAAATGTAGCGCTTCCTAATATGGCTTAATAATGCAGAATTGATAATTAGCATTTTTATCGTCCCCAAATAAATATACATAAGTCAGTTATGTTTTATTACAGTTATAAATGCATTGTCTTCCCATTGTTAATAGAAATACACGTTTTTGATTATTCAGCAACTGATTGTTAAGAAATCTCACGCTAGAATTTTTAGCATCATTTGTTGGAGTTATGACTCATTGTTAGATTGTAACAATTACTCGTTTGCACTGCAAGGCATTAAACTAATCAATTTTATCGATAGTTTATTTCCTTTTCCTTATAAATTCCTCTGAGCATATTAATTTAGCGATGTTTGTAAAGTTCTATTAATTACAAATTTTTCATTTCTTCATTGCCCTGCAGAATGTCACTTTGATAGACGCAGTTAATCTCGAAGCATGATTTCCTTGACACGTTATAAATGCTGCAAGCTAGTTTTAAATGGAAAGAATACTTTGCATATTTTTAAGTCCATCAGGAGTCGCATTTCTATTCATGAACGTATATTGCGATTTGGGCTTAGAGCGGTGAGATTGGAACCTTGCCAGTCGAATGTGCTACAATAATGTTAAAATTCTAGCAGGGTAGAGAATCTAACTGAGATATTAATGTACGGCTGTAGGTTCTTAACTCAACATAAAAACTACGCCGTTTCAATATTTAGGTACTTTTGCAAATTTAACACACTTTTTTCAAAGTGATCAATGCTGTGTGAAAACGGTGCTAGCGGTTTAGTGCATGAATAATGAGATACAAGCCCGAGTAACTAGTATTCGTCGGAAAATGGAGAAAGGAGAAAAAATTCTTGCCGAGTATCTAAAATCGAAATTTCTCATCAACACTTTGATTATTGTATGCAGCAACCCGGTAAAAAAATTACTTTAACTGGAATTGAATTACGGGGAATACATTTTTAAAATGTTATCGAAAAAAAAAAAACGGGTTGTGCCTTTTATAAACTAAATGGGATGATGCGATACGTTCAGTTAAAACTCTAAATGTATAAAGAATATGGAAATAAGATAACTGGAAAAATCTATTAGATGAATCTCGTATCAGACAGTTACAGAATTCACTGCTTCTAATTCTTTTATTTTTGAACGTTTTAATTTTTTTTTCCCTATCTGTGAAGAAAAAGATGTGTAGAGCAGTAGAACTACTTCTGATCGTAAATATAAGTAGATATTTGTGATTGAGTATCTCAGTCATTACCAAATAAAAAGAAAAACATATTTTAATATTTACACTTTAGTCTATAGAAGTGAACGTGATATCCCGTTTTTATAGTAATCTCGTGAACAAAACAATTGTTAGATGTGTAACGGTGGATAGGTTGAAGGTTGAGAAGAAAGATAACTTATTAACAACAAACCTCCAGATGTGAGCTGTATTTGATTAGGAGTGGCCTCCATCTTGGCAATTTTCGGATAAATTAACCTCATTAGCAATTCAAAATAGGTTGGATGTGTTTTAACTTCCTGAACTTTCACCAACGTGTTTTCGGGGGGGGGGGGGAAGAAGGCGGTGGTGTTATGATGTAATGTATAAATATCGAAGGTGTGCATTAGTATACCGACAACGAACAACTGATGGATTATAACCTCACAACTCATTCGTCTGAATGCACATTAAGTTTTAAGACATGTCATATAACACAATGAAGGAGGTTCATTTGTTACATTGCATACGCGAAAACGCGCAGGTGTTGATATGCCGTGAGAAAATCGTGATGGAAGTGGCGATGTCATTTAAGATAAACTACATCTGGCCGATATCTGAAACGAAGGATACATCAGAAAATTAATGCTTGTGGAATAATGAATTGAGGAGATCAATGAGAAGGATCAATGCTTGATTGCTTTGTTCCCAGAAAAAGTGGATATTAAGCAGTCACAGGCTTCTATATATCTCCTGCTTGTCTTTCTAATGAATCCACCGTACGCAACAGACGCTCATCTTGACCGCCTCTCCCACCTCCCCCTTCCAAAGCTAAAGAATATCGAAACACAATAGTATTGGATAAACCCTCTGCAAATGCAATCAATTCGTGACGACGTCACCTGCTTAATATGTCACTTGTGAAATTAAAGATAATGCAGTCCCCGTTACTGCATTATCTTTCGACTGTTCTTCTGTCCCTCAACCGATTTCTCATGATACTGTTCCTCTTACGTTTATAAACTATACAAATATTATATATTAAACAAACGCTATCGGTAAACTGTTATCAGAATGACGAATTGAGTTATTTTTAACCTCAAAAGTTGGTTTCTGCGATGCAGGGGAGGACAAACATTGGGAGAAGTGTCACATTTTAACCATACGGATTCTTGACCACAGCAATAAACTCGTAAAAGGAACCTACATGGTTTCTCTTGACATTTTATGCGCATCTGCAGATTATCCTACATGTGTTTAATGCAGGATTCGGGTCATGGAATTTTGTTGGCCACAATATATTGGAAATTGCTGTCATGAATCCATCCATTGAATTCATACTGAAACTTTGTTTTGTTGTTGTTGGAATGATAGTGGCATTCTCATGTTGTGGGAAAGGGTGGCTTAATGCGCCTATGACATAATTGTGCTCAAGCACTTAAAAAAAAACTACCATGTGCTTATCCATACAGGAAATGCATACTGGATTTGATCACATGGTTGCTTGTAAACTCTAACCCTACGATTATTCAGATTAGCAGGACGTCCGATTCATCGAACCATAAACCTCCTCCTTTCCTTGCTCACAAGTACAAGTTGTATTTTCCTGAGATATGAGGAACGTTCCTTTTAGGGTAAAAGCGGGATTTTCGAATAACCTTTCATCTGCAAATATAAAATGGACACTTCATCATCATCACGAACCATGGGCTCACTGCCCGTTGTGTCCGATGCCTCCTTCATAACCTTCTTCTATCTTTCTTTGTCCAGTGAACAATGCCAGTTTCTGTACACTCATTCCACACCAGTTCTTTATATCGTCTATCCATTCTCCGTATGGTCTACTTCTTCTGTTTAAACCATCCATAGTACCAAACATGAATGTCTTTATCTTACGGTCCTCACTCATTCTGCAGATGTGTCCAAATAATTGCAGCTTCCATTTTATAATCTTCTGCATTAAATTCTCTTTTAGTTATATCTTCCGATAGAGCTCTTCATTCGTGAATTTCTGTACACATCCTATTCTTAGAATCTTCCTGTAACAAGTTCTTTCAAATGCTAAAATTCTTTTTCTTGATTCCTTATTTATTACCCACGTTTCGGATCCGTACAGTACACTTCTAAAGATGCATGTTTCCAGTACTCTTAGAGTTTTGTTTGCAGACTGATCACTTTACTTTTCCAGATGTTATCCATGGCCTTCAGATTTGTTCTTCCCTTTGCAATCCTGATCTTTATTTCTTTTTTACCGTCAAAATAATACGTCATTTTACTTCCCAAATATGTGAATTGTTCTACATTTTCCATATCAATTCATTCCATTCACTTGTATCTTTTGTTTCATGTTCTTCTCACCAAATACCATCGTCTTTTTTTTTTCAAGTTCACAACAAGTCCAAATCTCTTCCCTTCCTCATCTAACAGTTTCAGTGTTTTTTGTAGTTCTCTTTCGACTTCTTCAATGGATACTTCGAACTTTGTTAAAATATTAGCTGTAATCCCGGTATTTGCAGAGGTAGTTCTATAAGCCATCGCAGAGGTAGTTCTATAAGCCATCCTATCCATTCCTCCTTGTGTTTTCTGTAAATTTAAGTGAAGAACTCCTTGGATTCTGTTTTCAAAAAACGTGCAATCTTCAGAAATGTCCTTAGTGATGTCTCTACAGATGAGGCTTTCTCTTTGTGGTACATTAGAGGATTATCTCCAGTTAGATGGTCGTGATTTCATATGAAGAATGATGCAGGATATGCGAAGTGTCCCATTATAGCATGGCGGAGAGGGATTTATGTAGTTTAATTTAATTTTGTTTTTAGCCTGAGCATTTTATCGTGTGTTTTTTTAAATATGTGCCAAGGCTGTACAAATGAAAAATCAGGCATACCACAACTGGCTCAAATTAAGAACTCCATCCTCCTTCAGTGTCTATACTGAAGCCCGAAACAGATGCAAAAAAAAATGATCAATGATTCCAAAACAGAATTTGAACTGGCAAAAGGCAGGAAACTTGCAGCCTGTCCTAGTGCCAGCCATGCCTTTTTGGTCTCTTGCCAAAGCAATTGGTCGCAACTTTTGCCCTACACTACTCCTACCCCTCTATCATACCTAGATGGCTTAAACTTTGCCTCCAATGCACGCATAACTGACAATGGCAAATGCCCCCAGTCATTCCAACTGCCCAACATACAATGCCCCATGTATTCTTTTGCCAGAAAGAGATCATAAACATGTTGCCAAAATTAGAAACAAAAAAAGCTCCTTGCCCTGATGGCATTCCTCCAATTGTCCTGAAGGTCTCTGCAGCAGAACTGATTCCAATTCTATGCTGTCTGTACACACTCTCTTATTCCACTGGTATATATATCCCAAAGCCTGGAAATTGGCCTATATTCAACCCATTCCCAAAAAGGGTGACAATCTAACTGCCGCCCTATCTCACTTACCTCAATCTTATCTAAAGTGATGAAGAAAAAACCATCGATTCCCAACTCCTACTCTACCTTGAAGGTACCCAGCTATTAAGCGACTACCAGTACGGATTCCGTCGATGCCGATCAACAGGTGACCTGCTCTCATATATCACCCATGACTGGACATATGTCATGGAAAAATTTGGCGAATCCCAAGTAGTTGCACTCGATATCTCTAAAGCTTTTGACCGGGTCTGGCACAAAGGCTTACTAAGCAAACTTCCTTCAGTTGGACTGTCTCAGGACTCCTGCAGATCGATTGCCAGCTTGCTGTCTGGACGGGCACTGTGTGTGATGGTAGATGGCTCCTTATCCTCCCACCATCCAACTAATGCTGGGGTCCAACAAGGTTCAGTTCTCTCACCGATCCTCTTCCTTCTGTACATCAATGACCTACTTCAGTTGACCTCCACCCCAATACACAGTTTTGCAGATGACAGCACCTTTCACTCCTCCCTTTCATTTGATAAACCTTTCCCTATACAACTCACTTCAACCCACAGAACATCAACCACAACTTCCCTTAATTCAGATCGCCAAGACATTCTCCGATGGGCTCAGATAACCTCGTCAATTTCAAACGCTAGTAAAATCCAGTTCTGTCTTATTTCCCACAAAAAAGAACCATTTCCCCCCAGTACTATTTTTGATAACACTCATATTTCCGGAAAAGATGAGATTTTTCTTCTTGGAATTACCTTGCCATCAGGCCTCTCCTGTCATAAACACATCGCATCCTGAGCTTCCAAAAAACTAGGCTTTCTCTTTCGCTCAAGATGTTACTTCACTTCAAAACAGCTCTTAACCTTATACAAATCGCAAATCTGCTCAGCTATCGAATACTGTTCTCACATTTGGAGCGGGGCTCCTAAAAGCTCCCTCAAAATGCTTGACTCAATACAGAGGAAAGCAATTAGACTAATAAATGACCCATCCCTCACCAACTCGCTCCCCCCACTTTCATATAGACGTTTAGTCTCTGCAATTGTATATTCTACAAATATTTTCATGGAAAATGCTCATCTGAAACAACATCAATAATTCCCCCACGCTCTGCTAAACCCTTTGGAACACGTACAGCCACCTCCCAACATCCCTTCACAGTACATCTTGAAACCCACAGAACAAGTTTCTTTTCCTCCTCCTTCATCCCTGCTACTGCAGTACTGTGGAACAGTCTTCCCCCGATGTATTTTCCAAGGAATACAATATACAGGCTTTTTAATCGAATGTTAACAAGTTCCTCCTTTCCCATCCCACTACCCATATACGGTACTAAAGTACTATAGGTTGACCAGCCAACCTCTCGTATATGGGCCGAACATAAAAAAAAAAAATGTATGTGAACTTTGTGTTTGGTATTATTCGTTGGCGCGAGAGTGGCGGTGAGGAGTTTTTGATGTGAAATTAGCCAGGAAAGGTTGGTGTCGATTGGTAGAACCTCTGCTACTAATGGCTCTCGAAAAAAGTTAAGCAAGTCTGATTGCGGTTAGTAGTTAGGAGGATCAATCATTCGATGCTGTTGGCACACTCTCCCTCGATGAGTCTTTGGACTCCCTGGAGGTGTCGAATAATAATCATTTATAATTTATATTTAGAATGGAAATGAGGCGAGTAATAACGTAATTTGAAAAGGAGATCTGGTTTAATGTAATCTGTACCTTCTTAAAATTTTCGAAGTCTCTCGCCATTCCAAGACGGGCTGAGTTCCTTAATCAGCGGTTTCAGGGAATTTAAAGTAGCCGATTTGACATTTCTTTAAGGACGAGTATTTCATGCCTGTTGACGGGGACGGTTTGTCTGTTTGCAGGATGAAAAACCCGGGATTTTGAGCTAGGAAAAACCCTTCTACCTTCATGTGAGACAGGCGAACTCACCTTCATTTGAAAGCACTTAAATGGTTCTTTACGTCTTAGACGGGACTCAAACCCAGTTTTTTTTTTTTTTTTTTTCCCAAATGCAAGGACTTCGTCTATACCGACTGAATTTTGGAAGCTCTCCTTTAAATCTTTGATGTTCAAAAATGTTTTTTCCCCTTATACTATTTTTTGTTTTCTTTTCAGATGAAAATTCGAATAAATATCCAGTATTATAAATAAATTCGCTTTATTAATAAGGTCAAGCACCTTTTGGCTACGTGTATATGGCTCCCACTAACGAGACCACAAAGTTTGAAAGGTAGTGACTCTTCCCATTATACAGTGCCCTTTACACGTCTGAAAGGGTGTGTGTGTGTGTGTGCTTAGCATTATGGGATACATACTAAGGCAAGTCGATAGGAAATCATCAGCTCCTATATACGAGTCGTCCTGAAAATACTCCAGGCGCAAAACATTGTTTCGCTTCCTTGGGATAAGGATCAAAACCAAGTACATAATTTCTTGGTATCTTTAACACATATATAAGAAGAAGAAATCTAGAAAAGAAATAAAAATTACAGTATATTAAAAAGCTTTAGCCAAAGAGGTTTGCAACTTTTCATGGTTTGGAATCGCATAAAAATTCCAATTGCGCTCCTAAAAACAATTCCGAGTGTTTTCGGGCTCCAAGAACTGTTAAACCCTAACCACGTTCGGATGCACCTTCCCATTATTGATATGAACAGAAGGGAGTGGTTTTAGCTTTCTCTCCCCCTTTTTTAGTCTTAAATTCATATAAAATGTAGCAATCTTTTAATTTCTTTGCTTAGCTGATTATTTGGCATCAATAAAAAAAAATAGATATTTGAGATACTGTGGACTTACTTCGTGACCTCATAAGTAATATGCTTTTCCCTTCCGTTCACAGTAATAATATATTTCCTCCTATAGGCGGAAGTTTTCTGTAGAAAACACAAAAAAGCTCTCATGCTTAGAGACCGCTTCTACCTCATTTGTGGCTGCAATTCGATATCAACACTTGTTATACAAGTCCCATCGCACTTGTACGGATAAACAGGAATTTCTTCTTCTTGCATTGCAAGAAACGTTCAGTAACCTTTCAATAATTTAGAAGTCAAACGTTACAAGATGGGGGGAGGGGGAGGCTGTTTATATACTTCCGTATAACAGCTTTGCATCTTTTATATTTCACCCGTAAGCCAAAAGTTATCGTATTCAGCTTTCGTTTTTAACATGACCATCATACATCCGTTCGCTTATCTCTTGGGGAGTATTGGATTTATTTTTATAGTTATCAATAGCAAGCTTTCACGATAAATCGTGTTATATTCAAACAGAACTACTCCCTCGATTTTCATATTTATTCGCTTTAGCACTCCGAAAGCAAAAAATATCTCATCTCGTCAACTTATTTATAAAGGTAAGCGGCGAGGAATATTTATATTCCTCTAAAAGTTTTATATCAACATTTCTGTTTTCATGATCCATACAAAAAAAAACCGTTGCATTTTCCCATAGAATTATATTTCTTTTATTAAGTTGAACGTTTTGTGAGTTTGTGACTGAGCATGAGCAAACATGTTCTCTCACGTCATCAAAAAGTAGGCAACAATGCTTAGTTTGGTAAGGACTACGCAGTCGCTATTTTTGCCCAAATGAACAAGGGATGGTATTATTCGATTATAACTAACATGGGAAGTCTTCATAGATAGATAGAAAAATGATGCTTCTTTTTTATCCATGGAACACGACTTTTTTGTATAGAAATATGACACCGAGTCTTATATGTAACCGTCGTACCCTGTTTTTCTTTACGTTCTTGGAAAATTTGTAAAGTAACAGTCTTCGAGATGTATTGTGTTGGGGAGGAAGAATGTGAAACGAAGACATCTTGAAGTTGTCTTCGTTTCCTATTACCGAAAACAGTTGCACCCTCCTTCGGTTTTCTTTAAAACATAGTATGGATGCAGGATATCTTTAGAGGAGAATAAAGTTTGGAAAGAGAAACTTCAGAAGAAAGTACAAAAAAAAAGGGGGGGGAGAGGGGAACCGCACATCTTTGTGATGTTTCATAAGTTGCTTTATCTCTTGCTGATGGTGCCTATGCAACCGACCTTTATTTTAGCACTTTCCATATCGTTTTAGGAAAGCCAAGGCATTCTGATATTCACCGAGTGTGTGTTCCAGGAGTGCGCCGTACTGCTTGAATCACGGAAAACTGTTTACTGCCTACAGGGACTCCTGCGATAACTGAACTCGGGCTACGATAAGTTTAGTCAGGAGTCATCACCGAAGTTCCTATTACGTGGATATCTTCCACTCATCTAGAATCTTATTCATCAGTATAAACTGTTTTGCTTTTAATTACAACTCCAGAAGTTAGGGTACGATTCTGTTGCAGTAACTCGTATAATTCACTGAGCATCCTTCCTATGACGTCATTCGATGACGTTGTAAAAAGATGAAAAAGCAAGATGAAAGCATTTCATTGAATATTACAAATATAGTGTTAAAGTAAATTATAGTAAATTTTATATTTATTTAATAAAAAATTCTTTTGAAAAAAAAAAAAAAAAACAGATCGCCTGGCAACTTTTGCAGATACACCTTTTCTTTATTAATATAGCTTTTCTAGTATACTATGTTAAAAGGTGTGGAAACTGTTTCATTGTGTAGTGTATGAGAATTAAACATGGTTTTTGGAATTGGGTATTTCATATCCGATACAAATGGGAGGGGGGAGCGCAAGATGTATTGAATGTTATGATTTTAATTGTTGAATTCTTTTATTCAGTATCACAAAACGATTTCAGAAGTGCATTTTTTTTTAAAAAAAATATTGCTTTGATTTTAACACTTCCAGGCTTCTTAGGCAATATCGGCAGTGTGTGTTCTAGCAGCCCAGTCTATTGTCTTTTCATGGTAATCTGCGCTGTTAAGCAGCTATCTGTTCATTTTCTAGGTAGAATTCCCTGTTTAGATAGCCCAGTAGCAATAAGTCTACTACTTGCACTATATTGGCTGTAAAATTGTAATAATACCGAATTGCCGAGGCGAAGAGAGAGAAAGAATGAAATTCTATAACATGTAATTTATAACAGTGTTGCAGACTTTAATGTTAGTTTATCGCAGCATTGAAAGTTCATCTTAAAAATAACACTCCTAAAGTTCGCTAATCACCCACTCCTTAACAAATATCGGATAGAAAGTTATGGCTACTATCATTTAGACGGTGGGAACACGTGGAATGTGCCCATCATTTGAAAAGATGCGGCATTTGCTTACGCTAGTAATGTCTCGTACTTTGATATACGGAAGATTATTTAGGAACTGAAAATTGGATTGCGAATCCTGTTAACAAATTTTATGCGTAATGAGGCAAGGAAAATATAAATTGCCAGAACCTATAGACGGCACTGAAAAGAAATAATTTGTTTACTCTTTGCAATATTAATGATATTAAGCCAGATGTTCTAACCATGCCGTATTGATTGGAGATAAACCGTTAGTGTGGTTTCTCGAAGCACTGGGAAGTTCGTACGGTGGCAATCGTGATAGTTATTACATTGAAATGAACGTAACCGTGCAACTGAGTTCGCGAAGTATTTAAAAACAGTTGGTCATTTTGAACTAATGATATTGCCATTAACGTCTTACATATTGCGACTAGTTACAAATGCGTTTTTTCTTTCAAAAAAAAAAATTAGTTGTAAATAGGAAGAAACATCATTCGCAGCTGTTTTTAAAAAGTTCTTGACTGTTTTGATAAAGCATTCAACTAATACATTATATGAGAAGCAGATGAGGCATCAGATTGATGATCCTGTTTTTTTTTTTTTTTTTTTTTGTAACATATGAGCCTTGAAGCTATCGTTTTCATCTCTCCATACTTAAAAAGATTTGGGCAATCTAGTTAAATCTAAGCAGGCGATTCTTGACACTATCGTAAGCATTCTGTTCGTTGATCCTTTCTCACTTCTTTTTTGCGAATAGATAAAAGTAAGCTAATCCAAGGCGAATATATGTAAAGGTGCATTCCAGAAACCTCGCTACGCGTTTTAGGCTTCTTTTTTTTTCCCCATTCTCTCACGGAAAAATTGATTGACGTCACCAGTTTGTATACAGTTATGGGCCACGTAACACGAGACTAGCAGGATCGTTCATCAAGATTAAGCCTGCCAGAAGGGGAAACTTCGACGGCAAGACGTTTATTGTGCTTGGTAGAGGCAAGTTAGAGGAGAGTGATTTCGATCTTAATATTACGCAGATGGGAAAGACAGACGCTTCTTTAACGGACAAGAGAATAATACCTAGAAGAATCGTGGTAAAAGGATTACTAACTGAGACGGTGTCTCAGATAGAAATAAGCCTGTTTCGGGTCTTGCTTACATAACTGATTTTTATGTGATTTGTATGTCACTTTTGTACGGTAATCTTACCCCGATGTAGAGAAGGGATTTGCCAAGCCTAATGATTCATCCGTCATTCTAAAAGATTTAATTCTTCCTACAAGATCAAGATGACCCTAAAAAAGCTGTTGCTTTTTTTTTTTCTCAAAACGGCATTTTTTTTACAAGTCAAATTTCTTATTAGCGACTATTTATTTACATAATGCAAAACAGAAAACCCAAACCATCATAAGTTGTTGAATTTTATTGCTTTGTGAAAAAAAAAAAAATCCACATTTTAGGTTTTATGCAACTTGATGCACTATCAGTGGCATTATCGGTGACTTTACACAAAAAGTGCAGTTTTTACTGTTGTGCAAAAATCACTGTTAGCGCATCATGTGTGTTAAGCTTAGCAGTAATGGTAAGATTCTTCTCAAATGTTTTAGTGGGGGTTTCCTTTAACTCGCTCTGATTTTCCTTTTCTCTGAATATAAATTAAAATATATAATGTAAAAATATAATACGTAAGAGGGTAAAATATTTCAAATATTTACCTGGAAGATTGTAAGATCTTCAGGATTTGCCAGTAGACCTTCCAAAGTCTACAGGATCATCTATAATTATTCAAGACACCGGAATATTCTTCAACAATAAACGGTGAACAAAAATGGAAAACACAAAGGACTTTAAGGACGCCATTGAAAATCTAAACAGATCTGGCGCTTGACCTTAATTTCTGTTAAAGAAATTTGAGGCAGAATGGCCCGGCTTCTTGAATATCTACACTCAGATTAACGACACTGAAGGGGACTGCACACCTGTTCCACCACCAAAGACTTCCCGATAATATGATTGTTCTCAGGCGGAACAATCAAACAAAAGGCGAAGAACATCTGTAGATCATATGGAACAGGATGTAACAACACATGATACTCAAGACAGAAAAGAAAACGTCCCTCCACTTATCCTCCGAGACAAAGAAAAGTGGACCTCAGTCTCAAGGTCCATAGGAGAACAAAACAACTTCTCCTGGGCCAGAAATACAGACGAGGGAGTAAAGATTCAGCCCGCAACTGTATGGATTACTGCAAGATGACTAAAATGCTGAACTGCTCCATGTTGCCTTTTCACACCTTCGCACTGGCTAGCGAAAAGAACCTCAAACTGGTACTTAGAGGGGTTATGGAAGGAATCACGACTGATTAGGTCACTACCGACCTAATCAACCAAGGTCTTACTCCAGTCAAAGTGAGTAGGATGTTAGGATCAGACAGAAAACCGATTCTACTCATATTGGTGGAACTAGCAAATGTATGCTGGCTCAAAATTACGACTGGGCCGCTAAGAAAAAAGGCATCGACAGAACAACGCAACCGTTGCCAGAAGTTTGAGCAAGCCGAAAAACTCTGCAAAGTTGCCTTCAGAGGTTTAAAATGTGGCGAAGGACACCAGATCACCATCTGCACGAAGCCGAAAACCACCCCGGCACGTTGTGCCAACTGCGGAGGACCTCACCCCGCCAATTATAAAGGATGCATTTTCCACCAAAAAAAATCGTGGGTCAGCAAGAACTAACCTTACCCCTCCCCGCCGCGACTTCATAACGAGTCAAGCAAGTCACCTTTCAGCTGAAACCACTCCAACAACATAGGAAGAAATGCGATCCACATTCATGACCAAAACATATGCTGAGGCTGCACGAATTAAGACTCCTACATCTCATGAGCAAGCAGGCTCTAACCTAACCTCTGTTCTAATTGCATCATTTTCCGTCATGCTGCAGAAATTAGCAAAACAAGCCACTCATCATCTTCAAGAAAAAGATTCCTACAAGGAACCCGATCTATATTGACAGCTCTCTGTCATGAATAAAAAATTCAAACCCAATTCACTTAAATAGTAGCATGGAATGCTAATGGATTAGCAAACAAAATCTTGGAACTCCGAGAATTTGCGTTCTGACATCATTTTAATTAACCAAACGCACCTAAGGCCAGCAAATAATCTAAGACTCCGAGGGTTTTCCTTGTACAGAAACGATCGACTTGCGCAAGAGGTGGAGGCACTGTCAACTGTATTAAAAGTTACCTGAACCACAATACAATACCCAACTTCCAAACTGCGAACTTGGAGGTAACCGGGCTGGAGGTGCACGCTAGCAATCTCAACATTTATTCAGCTTACAACCCTCCTAGCATCCTACTACTGACATCTGATTTGGACTCCATCATCGGGTCAAAAGACTTCATAATCTTATCAGGAGACCTCGACTCCAAACACACAGCTTGGTTCAGCTCTTCAAACAACACTAACGTCACACTTTATACAACTATGCAATGCTCAACTCTGCCATCGTGGCTGGACCTACCGAGCCCACTCATCACAGCCCAACAGGAAATTCAGATGTACTGGACATTGTTATTCTCAAAAACATGTCATACCAATATCAACTAGAAACAATAGAACTTTCATCAGACCACAACCCCATCCAGCTTAAGCAAATCTCACCCCAGCACTCATTTATAGCTTGGGACAAACTCATCAAAATTGTCTCAGAATACATCCGTCCACCGTCCATCATTCACAATAAAGAGGAGATAGACATAGCTGTAAACAAACTAACAAGTCAAATTCACAAAGCAATAGCTTCAGTTACCAAACTACCATCAACCACTCGACCAATGGGATCCCAGAAGAAACCATGGACCTAATCATAACAAAAAACAAAGCTAGAAAGATATATCACAATAAAAGAGCCCCACAGGACAAAATAGTGTTAAATAATCTCAATACAAAAGTCAGAGAAGCTCTTCAAAACCATCGTAATTACGAATGGAAACCAATTTAGCCACAATCAACTCAGAAGAACATTCCCTCTGGAAATTCCTAAAAATCCTTCGCACCGAAAGACAACCTCTATCTCCCATATAGAACATGCAAGGACAAACCCACACAAATAGGGAAAAGGCAGAAGCCCTTATAGATAATTTTGAAGAGGCAGTGCAGCCCGTCGCACCAAAACTTATACATTAACTTCATCTATAAAATTCATCGACAGGTCAGAAATGTTCTAAACTATCATATGGATAACTCAGAACCCATCTCTCCCACCACCCCCAGCAGAAATAACAAACATCATAACCCATTTGAACAAAAAAAAGGCTCCAAGCCCAGGCGGGACCACAAACAGGGTAATAAAAATGCTACCAAGAAAAACTATAATACACATTGTTAAAATAACAAATGCAATCATCAGATTTCAGCACTTTATGACAACCTGGAAAACAGCAGATATCACACTTATAAAAAAGAAAAAAAAAGCCAAGAAAGAATACCCGACTTCCTGAAAGTTATAGACCCATTAGTGTCATATCAAGCCTTGGAAAAGTCACAGAAAAGGGGTTATCCTTACAAGGCTACAAGCAATTACTGACAAGCTTGGAATAATTCCAGATGAACAATTCGGATTTCGCAACAAATATATCGGTTGGTAGAACACATGGTAGGCGGTTTTAATTGGAACCTTTACACAGCCAGTCTTCATTGATATTGCAAAAGCCTTTGCAAGGTCTGGCATCAGGGCCTTCTCTACAAATTAATAGACTTCAAGATCAAGAATTTTAATTCAAGAATAAAATTAGTTAAACGAATCAAATCATGTCTAAATGACAGATATATGCAAATTAAACTAAATCGTACTGGGTCACCCAGAAGCAAGATCCACGCTGGTGTGCCACAGGGCTCTCTTCTGTTCTTGATCTACGTAGCCGATATATCCCCCCCCCCAAACCCGAGAGCGATTATCTCCGCACTATATGCGGATGATACTATCTAGATCTCTCAGTCCTCAACTGGCAATAAGATTTCTAGGCATTATCAATACACTAGAAATTTTACTTGGCTGACGGACTGGAGGACCCAAGTAAACCATCTAAAAAGCTCAGCCGTACTCTTCTCCAGAAGAAATGTCCCCAGCAAGGACGACATTCAGCTCAACGGAGTCAAGATCCCATGGGAGACAGAAGTAAAATATCTTGGAGTGAAACTAGATAAACTCTTATTTAACAGTCACATCAAACTAATGGGATCAAAGATATCCAGAGTAATTGCACAATTCTACCCCTTGATCAGCCGCAAAAGCAGATTAGAAATACAAAACAAGCTAACTCGGTACAAAATGGTAATTCACCCAGTTCTCATCTACGCTTCTCCAGCATGGAGTCACACCTCTGAAACTGCAAAGAATCCAAAAGAAGTGCCTAAGGATGATTCTAGACGCTCCTTGGTTTATTAGAAACTCTCAGATCCATCGAGAAGTAAACATTCCTTATATTTCTTCTCTTCTTCGTGATTTATCAGAAACATTCTTCGTCAAGGCAAACCTTCATTCAAACCCACTGATCAAACAAGTTGCCAACTACAATGAAGCAAACACGGCAAATATAAAAGACCAAAATCAATCATCTTTGCTTCACCCATCCAGCCGGTAACGTTATAGTTTTCTATCAGTGTTATCTTTTTCTAGTGAAACACACTCTGGTTATTATTACGTGAACATAATTAGCATTTTAGTCAGCTGTCTGATAAGCGAAGGCACATTTCTTCCAAGACATTAATCGTTTCTTTTGCATTTATTTGATTTTGCTTCATACTTGAGCGGGCTTATAACTTAGGTTAGTTCGCTATGTAACAAGTAATGCGTTAATAATTCCGAGGTTCAGAAGCACGGGCATAACGAATATTTTATAACGTGAAGATTCATCGTATGTTGAATCAGAAATTAAAATAAGTCTAAGGTTCTACATCTCAATGACGTGTTTTCGTCATTAAAGTGGAAATTCTTTTGTCTTCCGCAGAGCAGCAAATAATTTTTCTTTTGCCAAGAGGGATGATAAAGCTCCAACTCTTAAAAGATGCAAATAGTAGAAGACAAATATTAGAAGATGAATGCTGCATTATATGTTCGACAGTTAACTTCTAAAATGGATTATTTTTATTTGTAGAATGCTGCATAACAAGAATGCTGCATACTATTCATCATCATTCAGCAGATTCATAACAATTAATGAGGATTTTGCAGTCAATTGTTGTCACTTGTGCATTGTTGTGGATAGCACTAACAAATTAAATTTCCTTTCTATAGTTCGCTGTCTTATTACCTCGAATCTGACTGTCGAAATGTTGCGCTATAAATGCAAGGGCTGAATTTTCAGTAACTTTTATATTTCAGCATTCAACAGGGACTCAGCGTGCAGTGCGATTAGTTAACGTCTGTCGGCTAAAATAATAATAAAAAAAAGTATCTCTTACAAAGAGGATAATAAAGGCAGCACGTTCTACCTACTCGAGCTCTCGAGCTTACCACTGGAACCTTCATTCTTTTCTAAAAACCTTACGTTCCATAGATCTCTTTAATTTATTATGCGTTTGGTACTTTTGACCTGTTTACGGGGCGTTTTACATTGCACTTTAAAGTCTTTCTTCCTTTTTTGTTATTTGCGAATTCGTTTTTTATTCGTCTTCGGGGAATTCCATTGCGATTGGATGACGGAGACAAATCAAATTTCACCAAAAAATTATATTCCGAATTGAAATGTTACATGGTAAGAAAATTATAAAAGAAGAAACGGCGCTTAATTCTAAAGCAGCGGAAAGGAAAGGAGAATAAATAAACTGCTTGATTTACTTATTCGGGGTCTTTTCAGGGTCTCTTCAGCCATCCAAGCGCATCTTTGAATAATTAGGATTGCAAGAATATAAAAGAGAAATAGCGAAGAAGAAAGTTGGCAAATTAACGCAAATGCACCGAGAAAGGAATTTGAATGTGGCACATCAAAAGTGTCGGCACAGCAAAAGACCAATAAATACTTCGTCCAAAGCATGCTCAGAATGTTAAGCAACCCCAAACAGTTGAAAAAGGAACGTCTACAAGTGAGTGAGCGAATTCTTCAGAAGTAACCCGAAGAACAATTAGAACTGCTTAACAATTCGCAGCAGTTTTCGAAGTAATTGCTTCCACACAGAAACTCCGGGGAGTAGGAATAAATATTTTTACATAAATGGAATTATTTTTGTATTTTGTAACGAGCGTGTTGTTCATATCTGTGAAGCAGAATGTTTCGTAAGTTTTTTTTTTTCCAATATTCTTATGCTGTTAAAGGATTAGCATTATATAAAAAAATATCGATTTCTTAATGATCAGTGGCATTCTATTATTTCTCTATTAGATATTCGCTTGCAAGTCTTAAATACGGAATTATTTTATACACCTTTAAAAAGTTAGCATGTCATTAGAATATTATTGCGCCGTAATGTTTTGGTTTATTATTCGACTCGATTAGATCAATCGACCGTGAGATGCGGTCCTTGATTTCATATGAGATGCCCATATATAGGGTAACGGATGGCAATGCTGAACCAATGAAGTTTAACTGAGGTTCGGCTGTTGCTGTTATCCTGGGTTAATGAGTTCGCTCTCTTAGGTTTTGCCCTAAGGGAGCACTTTGAGTCTCCGGGGAAAGTGTTCTCCGGCACGGCCCGCTGAGGGGTACTTGCCGGTGAATTATTTTCCTCGGAATGTGAGCGGTTCTGCTCGGTACTCGAGTTACACTGAGCAGAACCAACGCGGAGATTTGGACGGTCTTTCGCCCACGAATGAGTGGCCTAGAGATCGTCCGATATTTTTGAGATTATCACCTTTACTTACACATACGGTGATTGATTCATTCAATCCAATACCCTTGGAGGGTAATGGATGGCAATGCTGTAGCCAATGAAGTTCTAACTGAGGCTCGGCTATTGCCGTTACCCAGCCATGACTAGAGCTTTAATAGCTCAATAACATCTTATCCATACACTGTCCTCTACAGATAACGGGGAAGATGAAAAGCATTCTTGCTTCGCCCCTTTAAGCCAGTCCTTATAAGAACTACTGTATATTATGTGGGTGTGTGTGTGTGTGTGGAAAGCAGTTTGGTTTGGGTATAATAAAAGTTAAAGATACCCAGCTATTTTAAACCAGGTTTTACTCCATTTCCCAAGTAAGCAAACAGACAAGTAGAGTTTGCGCCTGCAAGTATTGCAAGTTTAGGTGATCCCACACGTAGTGCAAGACCAAGGCAACTCATGGTAAAAGGTGGATAAGCTCTGATCACTATTCTTAATATTTACCCTTAATGCAAAGCACATCTCCTGGAGGAGATGTATGATGCTATGTATTAAAAACCAGGTTTAAAATAGCTTGGTATCTTTAATATTTATTATACCCAAGGTAAAGTACTTTCTACATCTATTCTCTCCTCCTGAGAGTTTTATTTAATAAGGTTAAAACACCTTATGGTAACCTCTTCTGGTAAAATACTTACAAGCTCTGTATTACTAAAATCTTGGTATTTCTAGCCTGGCTCCCACTGATGAGACCTCAATAAAGGTCGAAACCGGTCTGGGTAGTGGCCCCTTGCCTTTAATACATAGCATCATACATCTCCTCCAGGAGAAGTGCTTTGCATTAATGGTAAATATTAAGAATAGTGATCAGAGCTTATCCACCTTTTACCATGAGTTGCCTTGGTCTTGCAGTCAAGTTTGCAGGCGCAAACTTGACTTACTTGTCTGTTTGCTTACTTGGGAAATGGAGTAAAACCAGATTTAAAGTAGCTTGGTATCTTTAACATATATATATATATAATATATGGTTTATTATTTTGAATCCAATCTGCTGTCGTTGTGAGCGGACGTATTCTTTAGACTCTGCCTAGTTGAATTTTATATAAGGTTTTTCGGGAAGATCGCATTGCACTGGAACTAACACAGTTCGAGACCTACTATCTCCCCCCTGTGTATGAAATATGCAGAGGTCTGATGGCCGGCAGGCCCCACCCGCAATGCGGACCAGTGGTGGATGAATAGTATTTTAGGGAGGTAGGTCTCTGCACTGTGTCCAAGTAAGTTCCCGAAACTCCTTTTTCCTTTTTTAGGATAGTCACCTATAATAAACTAACTTTTTGCTGGTAGACGCTTACTCTAATATTTTGAAGTTACGGGACTAGTTAATCTACGGGATTAACTAGTGGACTCAAAGTCTACAGGATTACTCGCAAACTACTCGGGAAACCCGAGCAATCGCCATTTTCTCGGGAGACTTAAACGCAAAACATCCTGCGTGGAACCTTAGAAACACCAATAATAATGGGAAGAGCCTACACAAATTCGCTATGACAAGAAATAGCAGGTCCTGTTGAGCCAACACACTACGGACCACTGGGCAAACCTGACGTGCTGGATATAGCCATCTTCAGGAACACCCCCGCACCAGTTCCAGTTACAGGTTATTAATGATCTTAGCTCCGACCACAATCCAGTTCTGCTTAGCCTTGGCGGGAAAGCAGAAACCATCCCTGGACAATCTTACACAAATCTCAAGACGCTCAACGCAACTCTCTGCAACATCACAGGCCCAGTCCCGACCATCTCCTCACCCAAAGAAGTAGACACAGCGATCAATAAACTGGAAAGCACAATCCAAACTGGCCTTGCAACAGCCTCCACCGTTACCGCCCCAGCTCAAACTAACCTGCTCCCAGAAGAGATTCTAAAGCTTATCCGCAACAAAAACAGGATCAGACGTCGATACCATGCAACACTATCACCCCAGGATACACAAGAGCAGCTAAACAGGGCAATAAACCTAGTCCGATATGCGATCAAAGGCCATATGAATCAACTATGAGAGAGGAAACTAGGCTCCTTAAACACTGAAGACAACTCATTATGGAAAATGACTAAAGCCCTTCGCAGCGATCTCCTTAACATACAACCAATCCATGGAGAAAGAGGCATAGTCTACCGAGACGATGAAAAAGCAGAAGCCTTTGCAGACACCCTCGAGCTGCAATTTCAACCAAACTACACTCATGCGGACTTGCGCTTTATTTAAAAAATTCACAGGCAAGTACGCTATGCACTTCATCATACCACCAGCCGTGACAGCACAAGCTATACTATGCCAAAGGAAATATACCAAATTATCAAGAACCTCAACAACAGAAAAGCAGCAGGTCCTGATCAGATTTCAAACAAAATTATAAAAGCACTCCCTCACAAAACAATATAATGCATCTGGTGGCTATCATCAATGCGATGCTAAGACTCAACTACTTCCCCACTCGCTGGAAGCAGGCAGATATAATCCTAATCCACAAACCGGGGAAAGCACCTCAGTTCCCCCAGAATTACAGACCTATCAGCCTCTTGTCAGGCCTTGGGAAAATCGCTGAAAAAGTAATATTGAAACGCCTACAAAACGAAAAGGGGAATCTAGACCTAATCCCAAAAGAACAATTTGGTTTTCGAACTGATCACTGCACAACTCAACAAATCCACAGACTTATACATAACTATCGGATTTAATTGGAAACAACATAGAGGTGCAATCTTCCTGGATGATGTGGAAGATTGCACCTCTATGATTGCGAAAGCTTCGATAAAGTGTGGCACAAAGGCCTCATCCATAAACTAATAACTGCAAAATACTCACTAAACCTCATCCAAATCATAGACTCTTACCTGAAAGACCGAAAATTTCAAGTGAAACTCCGTGGCCTCAGATCCACTACAAGAAGTATCACAGCAGGTGTCCCGCAAAGCTCCCTATTATCGCCGCTGCTCTTCAACATTTTTATCTCAGAAAGTTCCAAGCACAGCATCAACCACCATGGCTTTCTATGCAGATGACATGGCGATACTGACCAGATCGCTCAGGCCATACCTAGCCACACAACGACTACAAAACGCAGCAACGAATCTTGAAAAATGGTTTCGGAAATGGAGAATTGACGTCAATGCAGACAAAAGCACGGCCATACTATTTACAAGGAAGAAAGCAAACCATCACGGAGCAGTCACGATGTTCAATACTGATATCCCATGGTAAAAAGAAGTAAAATACCTGGGAATCAAACTAGATAACTGCCTCAACTTCAACTCCCACATCTCTCATGCCTGCAACAAAGCAAACTCAGAAATTGCTCAACTCTACCCTCTACTCAACCGTAGAAGCAAAGTAAGTCCAGAAAACAAACTAAGAATATACAAAGCAATCATCAGACCCACACTAACTTACGGTTCACCAGCGTGGAGCCACACCTCCCCTAGCAACATCAAAAGATTTCAAATAATCCAAACCAAATGCCTCCGAATGATCTTCGATGCCCCGTGGTTTGTAAGGAACACTATCCTCCATTAAGACGGAAACCTGCCAGACATACCTACGTTTCTCCTCCAGATAGCAACCAAGTACTTTGCTCAGGCATCACTCCATCCCAACCTACTCATTCATGAGTCATCAGATTACGATTAAAAAGACAGATAGAAACAAAAAGACAGATGGAAATATTTCTACACAGCCCTAATCAGGGCGAGCCAAGTGCTTAAAACTTTCTTTAAACAATTTAAAAAATAACGATTACGGGATAAAATCCAAGGGATTGATGTCCATCCAGCCATAGAAGTTAGAAGTTGGTTTAATATTTTTAGTTACATCGTAACCGAACAATGCAATCTAATTGTCATCTTCTCTGTTATTAATCACACGTAGTTTATGGCGGTTACCTGTAGATATGTCGAGGGACCTGTTAACACTCCATTTTTGCACAGCAACACGTTCACCATGGAGAACGTGTCACTATTGGCTTCAAGAACAAGCAGCAGTGATTATCATTAACATACCTAGTTCAAGAGTAATTAATCTCGAGCGTCGAGAAGACAGAGGGAGTATTTACGGTATTAGAATGAGCACAATATTATTTCTTTCAGTAATAAATTCCAATAACAGAATTTCTCGAGTAGACGACTTGAAAAGGATGCAGTCCTGCCATTATTACTCAGCTTTTCCTGACGCAGTGAGCCGAATAATGATTGCTTATAATTCCTATCCTAATGACAATATTCGTCCTTTATTGTACACTTTAGATTCAAATTATTACGGTGATCCTGACTGTTCAGTCAGGATCACCGTGTACAGTTACACTGTGCACACGTTAATTCTTTCATAGTTGTAATATGAAGAATTAACATTTACCAAGGTAATGTAAAATTAGATAAGATTTAAGTCAGTGTCAACAGCAACCAACTTTTCATCATCACAAACACGCTTTCAATGAGCAGGGATTATTCTTTGTGTTGTTACTTGTTCTAATGCAGCGGTTATTGAATTGTCAATTTTCGTTTTGATTTTATTCAGTATTGTTCTGTTCCGGATAGGTCGCCATCATGAGCAGCTGTCAGTAAATTACGTTGCTCATATTTTTATGTTAATCTTACACACGAAAAAATTGTGTAAAGCTATACTACATTTATCAGATAGGATAAAGAACTAGACATCCCAGGAATTCTTCTTTAAAGAACAAACATGGAATTTTTTACATTCGCAAACATCCATGACCACGGTGGGATTTGAATCCACAGCTTATTGAAGAGCGGAGACGCCACGGATTCCCTCGAATAGTTCAAATGCGAGATAATCCACCTTATCATTGGTGAGAAGGTGGATTATCTTCACCAAGAAAAAAAAAATGTAAATCTTTTTCTATAGAAACGAAGTTAGACGAAAAAAACAGAATCAAAGAGATAATACGGTTTCAATAACTAAAGGTGTATTTGATATTTGATATTTCGCTTCTCTAAATATAAACAGACCTGCATAATCAACCTAGAGTTTGAATTCTAATTACATCGAATGTAATTGAATTCTCGTAGGGCATCATTTTTAGCATATATGGGATCTGATTCAGATTCTGAAATAGAAATTAGCGATTCTAAAGCATCCGATTTGTAAATTATAATTTTTTCCTTACAGATGTCTTCTCAATCAACCTTTTTCTAGGTTGATCAACTTTGAACGCCTCACTAAGACAGTGTGATAATTAGAAAACAAATATTACAATATTTTTTATTAAAATACATTACAATAATAAATAATTATTGGGAGAGCCTGTGTAACAGGTAACCTGTAACAGTGGATATGGCGTTTGCATACCAAGGCGCTTGGCCGCACGAAGGAAGACTTGGTTTCTAGTCTAGTGGGCGACTAGAGGAGATTTTTCTAAGCCTGTTTTCGACCGGTTCCCGAGTTAGTCGATCTCTGGCACGGGCAAGCGGGTTTTTCCTCCCGGAAACTCGGGTTTTTCGTCCTGTAAACTTAAGAAAATCGGCCGTAGAACCCACATTATTTCAGACATTAAATATATTGTGTTAGGGTTAGGGACCACGAGATGGCGGCACATTTGAGCCGTCTCTCTTCACTGAGTACCGCTTAATTAGTGATAGCCTTGGGCCATCTATCTCTGATTGGCACCAGTGGAGATTGAACTGTCCACTCAGTCTCCAAAAGTTAGATAGGACTAAATGGCCTCGCCTACTCCCCGTATACGGGAATAAAAAGGCGTTAGCCCATTTTTTTAAAAATAATTATTGGAGGAAGGAATGTCATCTTCATGAGACTCAAAATTAAACTATTTGCATAAACATAGAATGTTGGTAAGGAAAGAACTGACAATTTGCATTTTAATGAAGGTGTATTGGTTGGATTCATTTCTTGAAGATGGAAAAGGGTGCTGGAAGAATATCATTTTGCTCTGGTGTTATTTGCATAAAAATGCTTGTTAAGCTTTGCGTAATTTGTAATTCTCTGTATATATATTAATGAGCTCTGTATATTCGCCGAATATACAAAGCTCATTAATATGTTTGGAAGACTAGAATTGCAGTCTGTGTTAATTCAAACTATTTAATAGGATCATTATAAATGAGTTGTATCATTCGATAGATAAGAATGGTCATTCTTGAATTAACACGTTTGCCTCCTTAGAATTCAGTGAAGTTAGCGCTGCCTCACTGAATTAACCATGACTGTATGCAAATGGTATTTATGCAAGTCAAATCCGTATTCAAGAATTTTTGTTTGCACACGTTAACGAAGGTTATTCGAGTGTGCTGTTATGTTCTGAGAAGGATCGGGGGTTGTTTCGTTGATTAGCTTTATGGAAATGTCTAAAAATACAAGAGAAACGAAAACGGCATATTTGATTAATTTATGGAAAGAATTTTCTTATTTTTATGTAGTAATCTTTCCGTATATTATTACATAATAGCTCCTCTGTATGAAAATCTTTATCATACATCATTTCCAAAAGAATTGGACCATTTGGAAAATAACAGAATATATTTTATTATTATTTTAATTATGTGTAGGCACTTCTGTTCACGGCATCTAATATTCCACGTATAATCTGGAAAATTTTCATGGCAAATCGGAGTTCTGATTTTACTGATATTTACGCCTATATCATACGGCTTGGTTTTTTTTTTTTTTTTTCATTATCTGGCGTCTACTGATGTGTTTCAGTACTTTTTTGGCAACAAAGCAGTGGCGGCCAGTGAAAATTTTAAGTGAGGGTGCTGCATATACAAAAAAAAAAAAAAAAAAAAAAAAATATTTTTTTTCCTAATTAGTAACGAATTTATTAATAAATAAATTTACATATTAAAAATTGCTTTTATGAAAAATATTTCATCCTCACCACGAACAAACACCAATAATAAAAGTTTCGTATTAATAGAAATGACAAGCGCAAATGAATATTGGCGTTAGATCGTAGTGCATTTGTTTCGTGTAACGATAATTGAAAAAATATAATTCTTTTCATATTTTCGACGCTCGTCATAATTCAGCTTTGTATCTATAATTATTATATAAATAATTATATGTTATTTTAACAAAATCAAATAAGATTAACAAAAAATAGTTCACCACGAACACGCACCAATAATAAACGTTTCAAATCTCACAGAAGTCCCCGCGGTTAGCCTAGTGGCTGTGCGCTTCGCAACCATATGCCTGCGGAAGGAGTGTCCCGGGTTCGATTCCCGTCGGAGACTTGAGGAGCTGAAGGATCTTCCTCAGCCATAGCTAAGTTAGCCGGTCTTGGGCGTGAACAGCAGAGTTTTTTCCCCAGTTTATCCTGGGGTTTTTCATCCCGCGAACAGGCAAACCAAATCCGTGAACATACAGGATACAGCCATAGGACATATAGACGAAGACAGAAGAGGAGATGGGCATCTGTCTTAATTCACCGCCCATTTAGATATTCATGACTTAGCCATGAGTGACCGAACGGTCCATTAAGGACTATGGGAGAGGATAGGATAGATCTCACAGAAATAACGCGCGTAAGCAAAGATACACTTCCGTTTGGGCAGTGTGGCAATGACGTAACGTGCAATGACAAGCGCAAACGAATATCGGCGTTAGATCGCAGTGCATTTGTTTCGTAATCTAAAGCGTTAATCGGACAATTCCAATTATTAACTATTCAATCAGTGTCAAAACATAAGCTGTAACCTTTAACATGTTGTATTGCATTTATAAAATGGTGTAAGCACTGTTATTATTTATAAACACAAACAAAATTTAATTTTTTCATTTTTTTCCTTGGGACATATAGACGAAGACAGAAGAGGAGGATGAGCGCCATCTGTCTTAATTCACCGCCCATTAGACATTCGTGACTTAGCCATGAGTGACCCAATGGTCCATTAAGGACTATGGGAGAGGATAGGTACATAAGCACTGCAGTGTCGCAGTGCTTATGTACGGGCCGTCACTGCAACAAAGTGTACTTGATGTCAAAAGTGTTGAGATTGCCTAATCCATTGATAAAAGGGTATTCGTCAGTTTTTATATCGAAGTGATTAGTGACATAATACGGACCTTAAGCGCCATTGTTACAATGTTCGTTGATGTCTTTGGAGGAGCTTGTGAATGTAGGGCTTGAATCACCTTTGTCAGGACCTGTTAGGGATGCACTACTCTAAAATAGTGGACAAAAGGATACCTCCTTACAAAGGCGATTCAAGCTCCTACTTGAAGAAATTTTCCTTTTTCAATGTTTTAAAATAATTCTGCTTTACTAAAATACACACACACAGGGACGTTTTTTCCTTCCAAGTAAACTACGTTACTTTATTTGGAGAGAAATTTGAATTTTTTTTCCATTTCGAAGTATCCAATCAGTTTTCGACCCGAGTGAGTCTTATTCGTTATTAAACATTTCCAAATATTACTTTATTAATAAATATTACTTTACTCTGCAATGCGGCTAATCAGCTCGAGATGAAAATACAAATCCCTGGTTAACTGTCTACGAATTTTGAAAGGGGGGAGGAGGAGGGATGCTGCACATAACTGCATCACCGTCCTTCGTTTGGTGAGCGAGAAGAAACAAACTATAAGAATGAGATGATTTCTCCTAATAAGACGAAATGTACTTTTCTCATAAGACAACATCAAAAGAATGAAGCAACATAAGATGCTCCATCTCTTCGCTAATCGATAAAATTTTTAATTAAATGAATTAAAGCCACTGATCTTCCTTTCCTCCCTGCATGAATTAAATAAATCTTCTTCTCTCTCTTTCTCTGAGGTCCACTCTCCATTTTATACTCCGACAAATGAAGGAGACGGTTATCAATGAGCAGGGAACGGAACTTCTCGTAGTTGTCCTTTGTTGAAGTCATAGCGAAAGTGACACAAGCTAACTTTCGATGGAAACACGATCTCTGCAATGTAATATGCAGAGGTTGTGCATGTAATCTGAATGTAGGTCAGATGGTGTAAATCACGTGATTATTTGCCCATTCATGTTTTTGTAACAGAATTGAAATTAAAGATTTCCTGTCACTGAAACGGTTTATAAAAAGTAAAGCTTATTTACCCAGAGGAATGGGAACCATAGTCTATTCTATTGCGACTTATTACAGCAAAGCGGGTTCTTTCAGATGCCAATTACCTTTAATTCATGCCGATATTTCTCGCATTTTTCCTCTTATCGTAATGAGAGCTTTCACAGCACTCATTCTGCGTTTATATTTACAATGTTTAATTGCTGTGTTTTAAAATATTCATTTTTTATTTAATTAAAATGAAACTTGTACATTTTCAGTATTTTAAGCCTTTTAAACAATTGTTGTAATTTTAATTAGTTTGGATAACCGAGGCTCTTCTCCATTGGAAGTTTCAATATTTTCGTGTCTCGACCAAGTTGGCAAGAAATATGAATAGTAAGTATCATTCTAATATAATTGGAAATTTACAACTTAATTTATTATTAAAATTTGTAGTAAACAAAACTCGACACCTAAAAACAAGTAGTTTTAGGATGCCGGGATGGTTCTTTTACATCTTTCTCTTCGTGTCCTGCCTATCGCGTACAACCTAGTAAGTCGGCTAGATATTGCGATATAACTGAAAATCTTCGTGTTACTGAGCAGATATTTGCATTTATTAGTGACTAAAGTATTAGCGCCCACTAAGAGCTAAATGGAAGCAAATAGAAACATATTACTATTAACATAGTTGGTTTTATCCAGGAGACTGCGTGTTCGAGAAGGAAGGAACAGGCCGCGTGCAATCGGCGGATGATAATAGTGAAAGCAGTAAGATTTATCTTGGAAACACCTCTTTCCGAGTACATTTCGTAGTAAATATTTGCATAAGTATATAGTTCTTTATCAGGTTATAAGGCTTAATAGTAAAGAGCGGCCTCACAGAATTCTATATTCCGACCAAAGGACTGTGTCTATACTGATGACGCATACATCTGTGTGAGATCGGAAACCGGTCTCATACCGATGCATGGGGGGGGGTCACCCGGAAGCTCGGGTTTTTCGTCCCTCCAGAACAGGCAAACCGGCCTGTGATCACACGCATCTACAGACATAGGGCACACCTGGAGGTATAACGCTAACCACCTTATCCTCGATACTGTAGTGGTTAAATGTAGAAAATCCTCGACACTGCAAGGTAGAAGAGGAGGGAAGGAATAACAAGAAAAGAAATTGTGTGTAAATATCTGTTTTTCTGTTCTATTAATTTTACTCTTATATTTAGAGTATATTATAACTTTACGCAACCAATGCTTTATGTAAATCTGTGAACTAGAATGTGCATTATTTTCTATTAGCTCTTTCATTTGTGCAAAAGCGGCGACCTTTTAGTGTGAAAAATAATTTCCAATTTTATTTCTACGTATCAGGAAAAAAAAACCGTGTTAAAAGTGAATTCTGAGAATACTGCAATTAGCAGTCGTTTAGAATTCTTGCTTTTTTCTTGGATCTTGTTACTAGTTTCATTTCTGTTTAGTTTTACCTCTGTTATCTTGTAGATGGGCTAGACATATTTTCTCTTGTGCGAACACTTTAATTTTCTCCGAGCACCACGGAGAAATACAATTCTCTAAAGATTTCCCACGTTTGAAATTCAACTCTGTGTTTTCCATCGTTTTTTGTATTAAAGTGTTCTTTTTTTTTTTTTTTTATTTGATACAATGTTTCAGTACTTGTAATAGTTCAACCTTGAACTTTTTTCTCCGTAAATGAATGCGTATGATACTCTTTTTTTTTTACCCCGAATCGCAATTTTCCCGTAAGTAATGCATGATCAGTTGCTAAGAGTATATTTTTATGGATTCTGTTATGTTTCAACTATTTCTCATGTTGCTACTTCACAGCTTAAAATAATTTAATCGTCTAATATTTCAAGTTGCTATTTTCAGATCATCTTGTTCTTCAGTGCACAATTTCCTTGTCCAATCCATTTCATTATTAAGAAGGTTTTCTTTGAACAAGTCAATTTTATATCGCGAAGTAGGCTTAAATGGGCTTTCGATGCTCCTGAGTTATCCGAGTATGGTGACGTCACCTTCATGATCCTTCTGGTAATACTGTATACACTTCGAACATTCTTCGCTCACATCATCTGTTCATCTTTACCAGCTGAGATGTAGGAAGGATTAAAGAGCGATTGGATTTGATGAATTTAAAAAAATAAGTCCTTTTTTATATGAGATTAACACGGAGAAGTGTAGTTTGGAAATAATTAGATTATTCCTGCAAAACGGCTTTACTGGCTTAAACTGCAAGAGTTTTCGTAGCTTTCCAACCGGATCTAACAAATTTTTCCATTTTAAATAAAGGCGGCCGTATATATAACATAGAAAGGAACACCTTAAAGTTTCTTATATTCCATCTATTTAGTTTACTTTTCCTTCTTTTTTATTGATTTTTGTCGGCGGATGTTTTAATTTTCTTGCATTCCATTGGTTATATTTTGAAGTTAATTATTTTCGTGCCATTCTTGCTACGGCAACGCTTTTAACGTACTCGAAGAGTAGCACGAGGTGATCAATGACTGTACGGAATATCTTAGAGATAAGCTGACTTGAGAGGGAATCTCTTGTATTTTTTTTTTTTTTTTCTGTTTCCATTCACGACCGACTGGTAATTCAAAGGTGCTCGTCGTAATTGTAATACGTCTTAGGCATTTTTCGCTCGGCTTAGAGTTAATATTGTTTGCCTGCTGCCGCTGCCAGATCGCACCGAGCATTGCGAACGTGTTGTACGGGTGTCTTCGGAATAATGCCGAACTAAAAGCTCGCTAGATATCGAAGTTCATAGATTACATGCATTTATTTTCGGAAAGAAGTTTTGTTTGTTACTTAGACGGAGGAGAAAAAAATCTTAGAACCCTGCCCTTACATTTTTCAAGAATTAAAGACTCGTTTCCTAATACTTAATTCTATTTACTAAGATATCGCTAAAAGAAAAATTAACTGTATTTCGATAAGGAATTTTTATATGGAATTCGAAATTCTCTAATAAAGACAGATGGATGCAGTTCTCGAAATCCCAGTGGAAACACCAATACGAATAATGTGAGACTGCTTATTCGTGATCGCGCTAGTTGCCACGCTCATGAATGCCATAGCGAGGTTCAACGTTTACGCGAAGGAAGATAGTGGCCATCTACTGTTGTTCATAAAACTACAACAGCACTCATGCATCAAGATTGAGATCTCGCGGAATCATAATGACGCCAGTTATATGCGTTAGCTTATCCGAATGCAGCACGTAGTTGAAGCACCATCGAAACTGGTGCTCGATGTCAGAGAGCTTTTCGAATTTCTCCTAACACTCTTCCCGCCTTTTGAATTAACAGCACCAAAGCCACGACGTTTACAAAAATAAAAGAAACGATTATATATATATATATATAAACGGAAAATAATTTTGTTTATATTTAAAAAAAAAAGAATAGAACAATATTTTTAATACAAAGTAGGTTTTTTAATTCTTGATATTATTATATAAATGTATCTTATATGCTGTTTTCAGAATTTTATAAAATTATTTTCGACTTCTTAGAGGTTGCATTATGGTTCACAGAAGGTTCCAGAATGGCCAAGAAAGGCTAAAAGAAATAAATAACGATATTAAACTGCGTGATAAACACACACATGGCATTATACCGTTAAGGGAAACCTTTTATGGATGTCAGTAACTCCACTTTTCTTTAGTTACTACTTTGTATCAACTGTCTGCGTATTCGGCATTGTTTTTGAAACAAATCCAGAAATAGATTAAAGTGATGAGAACCGAACATGGAAAAGATAAAGGCCTAATATCATCCGAAGGCACCTGGAAATTCAATACCACGTGATCCATATCTAGCAAGTCATTCTACTGACGAAGTTTGAAATGATTTTTTTACAGAAGCGATGCCGTCTGTGTTTAGTAGGAACGTGCAGTTCCCCCCCCCCCACACACACACACCTTACGGGAGGGCTTCTGGAAATTACAGCGATCTAAGCGAACTCGCGAAATTAACGTTTCAAAATTGCGCGGTGAGTCTGACAGCGAAATTTATAGTGGGATAATACAAAAACCCTTAACAGAAAACAACACGGCTTTGCTCGGAAGAAGCGCGACCAGCTATAAAAAGCCAACGCACATTCGTTGAAAATATTAAAACGTAGATTACACACATTCCAAAGTGCTGTCTCGAGGTAATCTCCGAGTCTACATAAAACAGGGAATGATATCATTAGGTTAAACATTAAAGTCTCCGTCGACCCCTCATAATCTTCTTAAGCAAAGAAGCAAAATAAGGAATGCCACCTATCTGGGCGAGAAGGAATACGTAGCGAGTGTGTCTCCCACAAGAAGTAGTTGATTTATAACAACTTGTCTTTCGTAATGTGTCACTGGAGATCATATATAAAGAGTTCCACTAAGTGATACGAATAGCCGGAAACATTAATGGGATCGCTGAAGGACCAAGGTGAAATGGGATTTAAAAAAAAAAAAACATTTATTTGAAAAATAGACGGAAACAACCAACCAATAGTCATTATACTTAGAGACGTAATGAACTCACGGTTCTGTTTTTTTGATGTGCGTGGACGTGTAAATGAGAATAATTTGAAAAAAAGGCTCGAAAAATGTTTAGAAAAACCAACAGAATATGGCAATTTGTCATCGAATATGTATTACACTATATCACGGATAAATTGTAATGCTGGAAATAAAACTCCAGCTAGTACATAAATAACATAATTATATGGTTTTTATAATGAGAGACCTCAAAACACTTGTAAAAAAAGGTTATAAAGCCCTGTTCTTTGTAACCGATTAAATACTCAGAAAGGTGTACCTTTTATTCAAGAATTACAAGTAACTGCATTAATTTTGTTTATTGTTATCGTTTCTACAATAATTTAAATGAAACTATATTTTATTGTATTAAATTATTTTAATTAAATTCAATTTTTTAAAATTAATTTTACGAAGAGTATAAAACCAATGAATATACGATACTAAACATAACCCTAACTCATTATGCGTGATTTGATATCATTTAACACGTCATTTCTCGTGAAATTTAATTGTTACAACGTGTGCGTGTTGCAGCTCACGAGAAATGATTACACATACTGACAAGTGTATTATTGAAAAAAAAAAAAAGAAAAGAAAAAAAAGGTTCTCTTTACTGCTGATCTCTTCTAAACGAAAATATTCCTATATTTAACTTATTTGCATAGATTGTAAAAAAATTTAACTTCTCGCTAATTATAATCAGTATTGTTACATCAAATTTCTGCTTTGTCTTCCTGCGGATACACAATTAGTAAATGGATTACGTTTCCTAAAATAACACGTCACCTATAGGATTCGTGTTTTTTTTTTTTTTTTTTTTTTCATAATTCAGCTTTTGTTGGTTGAGCGCTCTTTCTCACAGAATCTCAACTGTCATCCACTACACAATTTAACTCGATTCATAACTGAACAACCGTCAGCATGCAAACTTGTACTAATTAACTGCTTGCAATGACATTAAAATCAGTTTACACACAACATATATTTTTGTATGCGCCTCGAAGTATCCGCTGAACTTTTTTTCTGTTGCTAAAACAAGGCATTCATTTCGTAAAAGGAAACAACATATAATCGTAACCACTCTTCCAACCTTCTCGGCCTGCACGAGCTTGTTTGACGATGAATGACCGAGCCAAACTAAAGAGACATCTTCGTCATTCATTCGTTTTTACTTTTATTTGGAACAAACTTTCTTCGCAACCCTTCTGTGAGAAGGGCGATCTTTAGAAAGTGTAATGTAATGGCGTAAGTTTTCTTCTTCCATCGTCGAATTGGTTCATCTTACTTGATGATCTTCACTTTTTTTTTGCTTGATATTATCGTAAACATATCAAAGTCGCAAGAAACGTGTTTTGATGCAGTACTGTTAAGGGATTAGCAAGCATCGCTGAGTTAGAATGTCACACACCAAAATTAGGAAGATGCGATCACTTTTTCTGCTAATAAGTAGACTTTCTATAATATTTACTTCCCTATTATTTTAAAAAGTACTTCATAAACGACAGCTTCCGTAGCTCAGTCAGTATAGGCGAAGCCCTTCGGTTCGATTCCCGTCAGTCACATGAGGAACCTTTACTTGGTCTCTTTCGACGAAAGGTGAGTTAGCTGGTCTCATACGGAGGTAGGGGGGATCCTTTTTCACCCTAAAACTCGGGTGTTTTGTCCCCCAGAACAGGCAAACCAGTCCGTGAACACACGCATCTACAGACATCGGACACTCCTGGAATAACCGACCTATTCCGTGAGGTTTTCGGTTCCGAACGCCTGCACGGTGAAGTGTGGGTCTACGATCAATGAGGATCAGGACTTCATAAACAAGAGAATTTATTAATATTTACTAAGAAGAGACTTCTACTCAAACCCTGAAATTACTGGTATGCGGTTGGACCATATCACCAGTTTCGCCGTTTATTTCATTTTAGTTCGTCTTCATCTTTACGTGAGGCTCAATTGCCCATCACGACCAATGAATTCGCCGTCACATAAGCCAAATTTATGTTAATCAGAGGATTAACTGATTAATCATATTAAGCATACAGTACGTACGTCATCTACACCGACACAGAATCTACAGAATTTTTTTCTCCCTCCCAGAATCTCGAGTTTTTTACATGCAGGCAGAAAAAAAAAACAAAAAACTGAATTCAATTTTTCTATAATTTTTTCCCCAAAAATGAGCTGTTATTTCTCTTTCTTCTATAACTAACCTATAATCTTATCCACAGTTTTGGTTGCGAGAGTGAACTCCATCCTCTCACTCATTAAACTTCGCCATTCTCATATCCATAGCTTCAAGATCTACAACCAGTTCTTCCACTAAGTTTTCAATCCGATTTTCGACTGGGACAACCTAGTCATCTTGAATGCTCCAAAAGACAACCTTGTTTTCTTTCTTGACGGAGAAGATTCATATTTGCATACCCTATGCCTCAGCAATATAGAAAACCTCTGACAAGACCAGATTTCTCTTTAAGTGATGACTTCGAGTAATTGGACTTTATCTTAAATAGTTTTTCTATCAAAAATAAGTTCCGTTTATAATTTACCAGCATATAAAATCAAATCATTGGCTGTTAACGATACTCTTCTGTGTATGGAACTTTTTTCCTTTCGTTTTTTACATTTAATTTTATAATAATGCATTATTAGTAAGTAGTATTGTGGAAAATGGAATTACAGATCGATCTGAATTTCCTTCCCAACAAATATTTATTTTCTTAAAATTACCATCAAATTAGAAAAATAAATAATAAAAAAATATTAAAGCATTTGATTAATGAAGTCAAGAATTCAAATATTGAAAACAAACTTTCACGACGATCGACAAGCATCGTGAGCCAAGATAATCTTCAGTATTTTTTATTGTCATTCCAACTCACACGCTTCTCGAGCAAATAGATGGCGACGTGCACAGACTATCACATGCAGCACTTCATCTCTGTCATATATATATAAAAAAAAAAAAGCAACACCAGCGATGTGTAACAGTACACACTTCCTGCCCACACTTTTCTGGTTTTGGTTGAATCCTTGTTTTGACACTTCTTCATGGTTTCTTGCACTTGCCGCCATCTTGTTTCTCATTAGATGTGTTATGACCGCATTTTTCTTTCCCAAGAAGGTGGTAAGAAGATTTCATATTTTTAAATCCTGCTGTTAATGGCCTTCCAATTTTATTGGTTGATAGAGCTGAGCGTCATCGTTATTCGAGGTGTTGTTACTGCTCCCGATGCACTGTGTCCAACGACAAAGGAAACTGTCAACATAGCCAACATTTCATTAGGTTTGTATGAAATTATACTTGAAGTATTGCATCCCACTTCGATTCAAGGGAGTTATTACTTTATCCTAGATAAACAGAAAAACTTTGGTCAAATATTTGCTTTTTCGGGTCCTTTCTTCAAACTTGGTCCAGTAGATGATCGCATCTCAGTAAGCTTCAAAGGCTTTGAATGCCGATTTGTTCACTGGCTGCAGTTTGTGTGTGGGTTTACTCAATGGGTGTAGCACTCGTATAATCATTGCTTCTTCATTTACTAAGGAAGGTGACATCTTGTTTCGTCTATAATAAGGTAATGTTCCGGCTAACGGAAAAAACTTTCGTAGCCATGCGTTAATGCAGTAACAGCATCTCCATGTTCTTGCCTCGTTAATGTCATGTTTTACGGTTGGCTTTCGCTAGAACATGTAATTGATGACGCAGACGTAATTTTCAGCCTTCATCCATGTTTGTTCATGATTTCCGGCTTCTGAGGGATGTTCATAAATTTTTGAAATGACCACAATTTTTAGAACAAAACTTACATTTAAATTCCGAGTTTTGGGGTTTTTCTTCCCAACTTTTGGGTTAAAAAATTCAGTTCTTTCAAAAACACTTAAGAAAAAACATTTAGTAAACGCATTAGCCTTCATGCTATATTGGAATTACTGCACTTCGCAAATCCTCCAGTGTACAATGATAGTGGAATTCCAAGATAGCTGATCTTTCGCTGCTGTATCATAGAGGGCGCCTTTTGCAAATCGCCAAGATTCCATTTGTAGCATATGCGCTTCTTGGTGAGAGGCCTGTGTAGCTCAGTGAAGGGGCGCTTGCGTCCTCTGCGCTTGGTCGCTCGAAGTTAGACTTAAGTTCGCGTCTAGTCGCCAACTGGAGGAACTTTTTCTAAGCCTTTCTTCGACCGGTTTCCGAGTTAGTCGATCTCTGGCACGGCCAAGCGGGTGTTTTGTCCCGTAAACTAGAAAATCGACCGTAGTATCCCCATTATTTCAGACAGTAACATATCTTGTTAGGGTTAGGTACCAAGAGATGGCAGCACGTGTTTGCCAGCCTCTTCATCGGTGGCTGCTATAATTAATGATAGACATGGACCAGCTATCTCTGATTGGCTACCCGTGGTGATTGAACTGCCCATTCAGTCTCCAAAAGCTAGATAGGGTTTAAAGGCCTCGCCTACTCCCTACAAGGGAACAAATAGGCGTTAGCTAATTTATATTATTTTTATATGGTGAGTTTAGTCGTGGCTTATTAACAAAAGAAACCACCAGTTGTTAGAATCGTGATTGAAATAGAAGTTCCTAAAATATCGTTTAAAATAGTAATTTACAATTTGTGATTGTGTGTATTTTGGTGATGAAACTGCAGACGTATTTATGCTTTTCAGGATTGCGTCATGATAGTTCGAAAATGGCTTCTCTTTTAATTTGCTCTTCTGAAGCGGCGAACTAACAAAACACTCGTTGGTCGAAAACATGACAACGCCATCTGTTGGCGTGAATTCAAAATGTGCCAAGACTGCCGATGATGAAGTTGCGTGACATGACGAAATTATTATTATTTGACACCTCCAAGACTCATCGAGGGGGCCAATTAGGCGCACCTACCATAGGTGTGAACTGAAATGAAAGCTACTTATTTATGTATATCGTTTAGCAAACATTTTCCCCTCTAAAACGTAATCAATTTTACATTTTAATTTTGGGGGGGGAGGATGGGGGTAGTAGCGAATCTATGAAGGTTGGTGTAGTTTGCCAACTCAGTTATTATTCAAGGTTATTTTTCCGGTTTGTTCCCTACCATGCATTCCTGTCCCAATTCATTCAATGCTTTCATATTTTTGCAACGCCCTCTACCAGGTTTTTGCTTTCATATATTTTGGCTTTTATTACACACTTTTTTTATTATTACAATCACGCTGTAATGTAATTCGATAATTTTCTGGATTAATTATTTAATTAATGGTTTTATAGTTGAGAAATAGAAATACATGTTAACTGGTAGAATAAATCGACTGACGTTTTATTAAATTATTTAATAGTCAACTATTCCCATTTTTTTGTTTTTTCGTTTTCCACCGAAGTCATAACAATGTTAAGGACTTTTTTTCGATCCCTCTGACTGCACAGCAAATCTGTTTGGCGAAACTAGCACTTCGAAACAAGAATCACTTTTTGAGTACGCATACGCAAACATGTTTATTCTACATAACAATATCTGAACTCTTGATTTGTAGAGGGAATTCTCTCACGGGCCATGCATCGCATCTGGAGATGCATGATACCTTCCACCGTGTCTTTTCGTACAGCATTTTAAATATCCCCCCCCCCCCCACTCCATGATTATATATTGACGAGGTGTAGGCGAAGCGAAAGACTAACATTTTTATTATTTTAAGGGTTGTCTTCTGTCTCACAAGTTGTTCAAAACAAGCCCATTGCTATCTTTTCCAGATCTAGAAAAAGACAGCATTGCGCTCATTACTCATTTAAGGCAACTGCAAACCCCTTATTCGTCATTCAGTCCCTTGTGGTAGATCGTTGTTTCTTGCTTTTTGAATTTTCTACTTACTGTGCTAACCAAGGAAATTGCAACTGCTTTGATGTTTTCTTGCTGAAACCGAACTAATGCCTGCCTCATCAGACATTTTATTCGTGCCACAAAGCAATCATGTGACTTGCGTAGCTTCAGCCATACTTCGAGCTAAACCAAATTAGTCATTGCATTGATGTCGCGATATTTTAGAGAAATTGTCTGATCAGGCAGTTGATGAATAGAAAAATAATATCATTGCAATAAGTGGAAGCAACTGTTTCATCTGCTGTTAAAAAACTGGGTTATTTTTTTCTTGCTTTTTTTCTGTATGTGTTTTTTATATTGAAGAAAATATAAAAAACACATTCTCTTTTCGATGCAATTAAATTACATTTCGTCACAGATTTGAAGCAAATTTTGCTATCTTCCATAACTTTACATAAAGCTATGAAGGTTTCCTGATTACTAAAGTAATCAGTTATATTTACCAGATTTAAACCCCCTTTCAAATCGCGCGTCTACTTATTCCTTCACTCTTCTATATCTTCTTGCATCTACCTGGAAGGTCTACATGCAATAAATAGCTACCAGATTACAAATGTTCGTGCTTCTATCCATTTTTTGTCACTTATCAATTTTCAGACATGTTAAATAGACTAAAAAATCCGAAAAAATCAAAGCAATTAGACGATATCCTTGACTTTTTGTAAAAACGCTTACTGACCTACAGTTTTTCAATCATGTAAGCACTTTAATTAAAACTTGAAGCCATAAAAAGTTAATTTTCTTTTCCTCCGAAATATAAAACTGTATTAACTTTAACGGAAAAAATAAAGGGAGCTCATTTCCCCCACTGACTACTGTTCTGCCTTTATATACAAGATTTAATTTTTTCTATAAAATTTGTATTTTAACATCAGACAGATCTGATTATCGGAAAGTTAGAATGCGAAACTGTGTTTTGATTTGTGTGTTGTAGATATTTGTAAAGATACATACGCACAAGCTCTACCGTATTAGAAATCTGTAGTTTATCTGTATCAATCATATTATTTGCGGGACCTTCCTCCATGTGTCACCGACACACCATTGGAGGTTAATCTTCCCATCTGTTAGCAGACTAACTATTTACAGTCGAAGTTTATAACGAATATCTAAGTACACATAATCGTGTTTTTTGTCGCACACGGCACCAAGGTTCATGTGATTCATAATTGAGTTATCTGTTCAAAGATGTGGTTTCCTTTTGGAGGACTCCGATTTTTCTTTTTCTTAAGCTGAAGAAATTGAGAGCTCAAGTTCTATTTCCATAAAGATGTCCTGGACTTCTTATTGTGTTATATAAACACGTATATTAAGTCGGAGTGAGAGTGTATTTACTAATTTTTTTCAGAAATGCATTTATCCAATAAATGAAAATATAAAAAATCTCGATGTTATTCTTATTTCATGAAGTTTAAAAATTAACAGTTTATTAAAATCCCCAACTTTTTATCGCACATTTTAAAAGTATTGTTCATTTTATTGTTATGGTTTCAGTTCACAATCCTCGAAATAAAGAAGTATTCGTTTATGTTTTGAACTCGATAAGGAATCGGATGTAATCGCCGAAAAAAACTTGCTTTCTGAATGATTCCCAGCAGTCGAGTGTGTTTTGAGAAACTACTGGAATACTTTTTTTTTTTTGTTAGTTAGTTTTTTCGTGTCTTGCATTCTAGATCACCGTCCTGTGTGCATTTTCTCGACCTGGGAGTAGACGAAATACTCTGTCAGCTTCAGTAAACAGAAGCACATTAGACCGTCTGAATAACAATCTCATCTTGCTTTATCAGACTGACACTGCATTCGCTGTTCAAAACGCATTTGTTGTATCAGCAAAAAAACATAAGAGAGCCATTTTTAAATGGCGATGCAGATTTCTCATCTTTTATTCTTCCCATTTCTGTCCTCGCTGGATTTGTTCATGTGTTTTTCTACTGGTCTACGTCACATACACGCAGTCTGTGTGACGCAGACTAGTGTTGCACGTGGTGTGTGCTTCCTTTTAACCGAAACAAAAGCAAGTATAATCACGACTTGTTAGGTGGAATAAATATATTGTCATCTTCCAAAAGCAGCTTCTTTAGGTTATTTCGCTGGCATTCTTTTAAAGCTATAACATCTCTAGACAGCTATCTTTATTTAAATCCCTAAGGAGACGTATTTAATTAATGGGGCCACTAGTTATGGAGTTTGTCATTCCTTTACCACAACCTTCGCTCTGTCTGATGATGGATTGCCACGAGCAAAAGGCCTCTCTTGTACTTTCATAAACCTTAATATTTGCGGTGACTTGAACAAGTTGGCTGCATTTTTAAAGGTTTTCCCGTCTTGTGAACTTTGTCATTTTATTGTTTCTTTGCCTACTTTACATTTAATTTCACCGTGTTGCGGAGTTGCCTTTATCATTCCTGATAGACAACCTAAAAATGAAATTAAAAGACTGAATTACTGAAGTGAAAATTGTGATGTATGTTTACATGACACTTTAAACCACATTTTAACATATTTTTAACACTGCGTTCACTTAGCTTTAGCTATTCAGATTCGTTCGTATGTTGTTGGCAGCGTGTATTCCGGTCAGAACTACTGTATGTCCAACTTTGCATTTGCAGACGTTCTGTAGCAGTCTACGATCCAACTTGTATAGGGGTAGTGTGGTGTTCTCGGTATCACGCTTGGGCGTTATAACAACGGCCTCTATCCTGTGTATTTTGAGGCTGTTTCCTCTATGTATACATAATTAATATATATATATACATACATATATACATAACTGATATGTGTACATACACATGCATGAGATGAGTAGTGGTAGAATAGGCAACAGTTATCAGAACATTTTGCAGAAAGAGCCGCGGTTGGCTGAAGTAAAAACTCAGCCATTGATGAGGGAAACAGTTGAACCTATTAATTATTACTAACAATTTTTACAGCGAAATGATTGTAACCTACACCAATCTAGACTCTACTACATTAGCATCAGATAATAGAAAAAAGACACGAACAACACGAGAAGACACCTCTGCGTCAAAAAAAAAAAAAAAAAAAAATCTGGAATGAAAAACAGATGGACCAAACGTCAACCTATTTAAAGCGTATAATAGATTTAGTTTAATCCTTTATCCCAGTGAGAGCAAACAAAGTTTGCGCCTGAAAATATCTTCAGGACTAAATATAGTGTTGTACTATCTTATCCAGTAAGTAGTGCAACACCAAGGCAACTCGTGGCAAAGGTGGAGCAAGCTACCAGGCACTTCTAACCCAGTATCTCCCATAATGCAAAACACATTTCCTATGTGGATATGTATACTGTTATGCATTAAAGGGATTGGCCATCTACCCAGACTAGTTTCGACCTTTATTGAGGTCTCTTCAGTGGGAGCCAGGCCCAGAGCTGGAGATACCAGGCAGAAGCAGTAGCAAGTCATCTGTGCCTATGGGAGTTGCCAAAAGGTTTATCACCTTTTTTTTTTAAAAATTACTCTGGATTTAGAGAAAGATGTTGAAAATTTATTTATCACTAGGTTAGACTATAATAGATTTAGTTTAATCCTTTATCCCAGTGAGAGCAAACAAAGTTTGCGCCTGAAAATATCTTCAGGACTAAATATAGTGTTGTACTATCTTATCCAGTAAGTAGTGCAACACCAAGGCAACTCGTGGCAAAGGTGGAGCAAGCTACCAGGCACTTCTAACCCAGTATCTCCCATAATGCAAAACACATTTCCTATGTGGATATGTATACTGTTATGCATTAAAGGGATTGGCCATCTACCCAGACTAGTTTCGACCTTTATTGAGGTCTCTTCAGTGGGAGCCAGGCCCAGAGCTGGAGATACCAGGCAGAAGCAGTAGCAAGTCATCTGTGCCTATGGGAGTTGCCAAAAGGTTTATCACCTTTTTTTTTAAAAATTACTCTGGATTTAGAGAAAGATGTTGAAAATTTATTTATCACTAGGTTAGACTATAATAGATTTAGTTTAATCCTTTATCCCAGTGAGAGCAAACAAAGTTTGCGCCTGAAAATATCTTCAGGACTAAATATAGTGTTGTACTATCTTATCCAGTAAGTAGTGCAACACCAAGGCAACTCGTGGCAAAGGTGGAGCAAGCTACCAGGCACTTCTAACCCAGTATCTCCCATAATGCAAAACACATTTCCTATGTGGATATGTATACTGTTATGCATTAAAGGGATTGGCCATCTACCCAGACTAGTTTCGACCTTTATTGAGGTCTCTTCAGTGGGAGCCAGGCCCAGAGCTGGAGATACCAGGCAGAAGCAGTAGCAAGTCATCTGTGCCTATGGGAGTTGCCAAAAGGTTTATCACCTTTTTTTTTAAAAATTACTCTGGATTTAGAGAAAGATGTTGAAAATTTATTTATCACTAGGTTAGACTATAATAGATTTAGTTTAATCCTTTATCCCAGTGAGAGCAAACAAAGTTTGCGCCTGAAAATATCTTCAGGACTAAATATAGTGTTGTACTATCTTATCCAGTAAGTAGTGCAACACCAAGGCAACTCGTGGCAAAGGTGGAGCAAGCTACCAGGCACTTCTAACCCAGTATCTCCCATAATGCAAAACACATTTCCTATGTGGATATGTATACTGTTATGCATTAAAGGGATTGGCCATCTACCCTATATTTAGTCCTGAAGATATTTTCAGGCGCAAACTTTGTTTGCTCTCACTGGGATAAAGGATTAAACTAAATCTATTATAGTCTAACCTAGTGATAAATAAATTTTCAACATCTTTCTCTAAATCCAGAGTAATTTTTTAAAAAAAAGGTGATAAACCTTTTAGCAACTCCCATAGGCACAGATGACTTGCTACTGCTTCTGCCTGGTATCTCCAGCTCTGGGCCTGGCTCCCACTGAAGAGACCTCAATAAAGGTCGAAACTAGTCTGGGTAGATGGCCAATCCCTTTAATGCATAACAGTATACATATCCACATAGGAAATGTGTTTTGCATTATGGGAGATACTGGGTTAGAAGTGCCTGGTAGCTTGCTCCACCTTTGCCACGAGTTGCCTTGGTGTTGCACTACTTACTGGATAAGATAGTACAACACTATATTTAGTCCTGAAGATATTTTCAGGCGCAAACTTTGTTTGCTCTCACTGGGATAAAGGATTAAACTAAATCTATTATAGTCTAACCTAGTGATAAATAAATTTTCAACATCTTTCTCTAAATCCAGAGTAATTTTTAAAAAAAAAGGTGATAAACCTTTTGGCAACTCCCATAGGCACAGATGACTTGCTACTGCTTCTGCCTGGTATCTCCAGCTCTGGGCCTGGCTCCCACTGAAGAGACCTCAATAAAGGTCGAAACTAGTCTGGGTAGATGGCCAATCCCTTTAATGCATAACAGTATACATATCCACATAGGAAATGTGTTTTGCATTATGGGAGATACTGGGTTAGAAGTGCCTGGTAGCTTGCTCCACCTTTGCCACGAGTTGCCTTGGTGTTGCACTACTTACTGGATAAGATAGTACAACACTATATTTAGTCCTGAAGATATTTTCAGGCGCAAACTTTGGTTGCTCTCACTGGGATAAAGGATTAAACTAAATCTATTATAGTCTAACCTAGTGATAAATAAATTTTCAACCCTATTTAAAGCGTGTCTGGCAATACAGCCCGCAGTGGATGCAAACAACTACGATGGATCCAAATACAAAGTTTATCATCCTTTTATATTTTTTCCTATTCATACGTTGATGTTTAAGATCTGCCGCATTTTAAAGACCCTTTGACATCTAAGATCACATCAGAACCGCGCTTATACGCAATATATCTACTCCATAAGTGCAATAGGATAATCCTTTCATTTTAAAGAAAACTCACATTTGTACGTAATTTCAGAAAAGGAGATTTAAACATAAAAGCTAACATAACGCCGGCACGTGACATTTCTAAGTTAATTTGATTTCGGTACACATCGCTGCAGTTGAGTAATCCGTTCCTTCTCCTCAATACCAATTGGATAACCTTGGAATGAGTCCTAACGAGGCTCTAAGTTGTGGTAGCCATTTCTAAGAATTCTTATCCAATGCTTGTAAACCTTTCTAAGCATTACGTGTTCCCAACTTCTGAAGACATTCGTGCACTCTTATATGGATTCACTTTACAATGTTATACCCAAAGAATTACTTTATTTTGGACATTAACTGAATGTGTCTTTATAAAGTATACTTTGAGCGTCAATTGAAGTACTGTCTGTTTATTGACCCCCTGAAAAACATTTATATATTGCTAATCTGAATCAGGTTTAACATTCCTCTAAATATTTGCCATCCCCTTTAAGGCATCTTTTTTTTTTTTTTTTAATTTTTCCGTCAATATATTTTCTAATATCAGCCGGCGGTATCATCATTCCCCAATATTTACATAATGTGCCCAATTAAATATAGAAACAAACATTAATTGCATATTTAAAGGTTCGTTATGGTGTTAATAGTGGATAAACTCCAGCCATGCATCTCCTGAATAATTGATTGCTGGTAAGTATTTCCCAAAATTATGATGTTTGTACTGTCCTTGGTTCCTTTTAAGTGTCACGTTACCGAACCACTTCTGATTTTAAAAAGACAATCATTAGAGAATGTTTCCGATTCATGGAGGTGCGTGGACTCACCTTGACATTCTCCCGTTTAAGTTTTACGTTGGTTCTTGTGATGTTTACATCCTTTTGATGTTCACCTTCTCTGAAGGTCAAACCTTTTCGCTATTTCAAGTTTCCAACATAGCTGAAGGACCACCAAGCGATGATTAAGCGCCGAGATTAATTTTAATATGCCTTCCGAAAAAGAATAAGTTTAAGCTTTGAACATTATAGCAGATTTACTTAATGATCACGTGCTATGAATGACTATCTCGATTTAATTTAACACGCGCTACAACATATTTTGAATATGGTGTAGCAGTCTTGTATATTGTCCTAACCAGAGGTCTCAGACACTGTTCTTGGATTAATCTTTGACAGAGATACCAAAATGCATCTGAGTTTCATGACATTTTCGGATGAGCTTCAGAGCTGACTCTTATGTTTGGGTTCGTCCTTTTTATTTTATTATATGGAAATTACATTTTTGTGGAACTCCTGCAGAAGATAATGTTGTAATTCTCAATGCGAAGGATATAATCGATATTGAACTTAAAGAAACGCATCAAGAGATTCTTGTTGATCATTACAGTACTTTACCACCCATGGCACTGTGGTGTTATGGGTTTTGCGACAAATCATGTCTCGTGTGTGGGATCAATATATAAAAAGGGCGCGCGTGAGCCCTGGCAGGTGTTCGTAATAATTTACACACGTCGAATAAATGTAGGCTGTATCATGTTTTTTCAAACGGGGTCATGACCCATTACTGAATTGCGAAAGATTGTTTACTAGATCATCGCTAATGGCTAGGTTTCGAAGCTAATGTACCTGTCGTTGTTTTTTTTTTATGAACATTAAATCCTAATTTATTTTCTGTGGATTGGGGATAATAGATGTCTCTTATAATGAGGAAAATACTACAAAATAAATGCTGCCAATGTCTCATTATTTCTTCTCAGTGTGTACTTAGTTTTAAAACTTAAAATGTGCACGCAGTAAAGATGTAATTTGTTTGGTAGCAAACAATTAATTCAAAATCTACTGATGATGATGGGCTGAATTTGAAGGTAGAATTGCGCATGAGTGGGTGTAGTTGCGTTTTGATTTTACCGAATATGTTAAAATACTTGGCACGCAGAGATTTTAGAAAAGTCTATGGAGATGAAAGGTTGAATCGTTATGAATACTTATATATCCATAAAGGGGGTCGTAGATATTGTATTTCAGCGTATGTTATTTGCTTCATAGGCACTAAAAAAAAAAAAAAACACTTATCTGCCGCAAAAATAAAATAAATAAAAACTTTAACCGATCGGGATATTTTAAAACATCCGTATTATTTCCATAGTTATTTATTTTCCAAAAAGAGACACAAATTTATTTTAAAAAATAATGAAACTTAAAAAAAAAAATGTAAGACTACTAATGAAATTTTGTAGTAGTAATGGATGGAATGAACTAAACTAAAAGTAGAAGCAAGGTAATAAGAACTTGAATCATTAACTAAGCTTCCAAAAAGTGATTAAAAGAGTGAATTGGGAAAGGCATGGACAAAGAAAGGATAAAGAGAGATGGGCAGAGATTAAATTAAAGCAGTTACATTATAAATGATGGACATCAAGCCACCGAAACTATCTGGGCAAAACCATTTCGAGTGTAAGCTCTACATCGCTTCCTTCTCATCTCCGCTGTCGATGTTCGGGGAACGGCGAAAACGCTTCTTAAGGTATGTATACGTGACTCGTCAGTGATGACAAATTCGATAGGAAACTGACCCTCGAAGAAAAATGGGTTTCGAGGAGGAGGGAGTGATTGTAGTTTCGAACTGTGCTAATTGGATCACAGGTGTCATTTACCGTGTCAGCATTGTCCCATTAATCTACAAGGGAAAACACCAGATTTTCGTTAGTAAATCCGTTCAAGTTATTCAGTAAATCAATAATTACATTAACTTCACGTGTCTTCTGTAGAGACAAAATTTCATTCGGTAGACAAATTATTCTAAATTTATAATTTAGCGAATCGTGAACATACTTGGACAAGACGTTGCAACAAACGCGCTTTTTATGTGGTTCCCACTCAAGAAAGGTTATTATAAACCATTTTTTCCCGTGGGCTGAGGATTTGTTTGCTATTTTTATATGTTTTTTGTAATTTTTTAATTTATTTTTACATAGTTCGGAAACCCTGCTATAGAGGTCACACATGGAACTTTTTACAAGCCATTTAAGGCCTCCAATAAATACGGAATATCACAAATCCCTTCATTTCAAACTGAGTTATGTCAAAGTGTGATTTGCGGGATTCAGCCATCACTTTTAGGATGATTAAACCACAGCAAACACGGCCTACAATCTCTTCATAAGTCAGCGTCGCGATAAGTCATGTAGTTGTAGTTATATCAGCTGTAATTCTAATCCAATCAAATGATACCAAAGCAACCACAGCCAGTGCAGTTAATCTTACACTATACTGGATTAAAACTTAGATCTAAATTAAAAACATTTAGGACTACTGTGGCTGAATTAGCTTCACTTCAGCGATAATCAGTCAATAAGTTCACTCAAGAACAACTTTTCTATTTGTGGGAAGAAAAACTGGAGTGTTCTCGAGGGGGGGGGGGAGATCTGAAACCAGCTCTTTCGGTCTTAAACAGTTTCCTAAGTATTCTCTAGTTACAAAACATTTGTTCATCCTCCATAGGAGTAATGCATCCTCTATCGATAGCATGTATACGTTTCTTTGACAAATCCGATAATGGAATAAATAGATAGAAGGGATTAATGTGGAGGGAAAGAGAGGCAGGAGATCTCAAATGTATATTATCAACCTAGTTCAGTTGTTTTATTATTTTTTTTAAACTCCAAAAACGAGAAAGAGCCTCTGAACAAGAAAACAAATCTTCTTACAAGCAGAAAGGAATGGACTGCTATTATTACGTGTTGTAGAATGATGTTTGGAAACCGCATGTCGAACAAGTTTTACTACGCCCCTTCTACACTCTCCTTGTGCGCAGTTTTTACGATGCACAAAAGGATGGAAAAGACCGGAGAACGTTTAAAGATTACAGATCATTCCAGGATATTATGAAGAAGGTAAAGTTGGTCGTGTGACGCGAATATGTGAAGCCGGTCACTATGGGAATGCACGTGTGATCACATTTGAACTGCAGATGATGCAGTACTCTCGATTGAGCTAAAAATCAAACCAAATATTAAAGATTTTTTTTTAAATATTCTGCTTTGGTTTAAGTTGAATAATAAATCGTTCCACATTAACCAAACTTAATATGGAACTAACAATAAATGCCAAACTTTCAACTTTAATAATAACAAAAATATTCCGGAGCATGTATTTAAGACATTTTTGACTGCATTGAATATCCTAACAGAACAAAGTAATGCCATTCAGGAGAAATAATATTAGCCTATATTTATTTAGGCCGTTTAGAATTATCAGGAGATAATTAGGGTAATGCATTTTCAGGCTAGTTTTCTGTTGTGTTGAAACAGTGGCTACGTGTGAGTTTTGTTTTGTTTTCTACAACAAAAATTGAATGTTACTATTATTATTAAGAGAGACTTTCAGGACGTCAGAAACTCATCGAAGGAATCCATGCTATTCGCATCAGCTATCACACCTGTTCTTAAATTCATTCATGCTACTTGCACACACGCAACATCTAGTGGCAATCCATTCCAATCATGCACCACCCTATGGGAGAAAAATCTAGCCCTCGCCCCCTTCTTGACAACATTCTCAACTTACAAGGATGTCTTCGCGTCCTTCCTCCATAAAATGAAAACATTCCATTTACTGAAATCCTGTATGACTCTTTTAGAAGGTTGTAAGTCTCAATCATATCACTCCTCTTTCTCCTGTTTGTTACTTTCTGATTTAAAAATTCTCAATAATCAGTATTCCACAATCCTGATATCATTTTTAACACTCTACTTAGCACTCTCTCCAATATATCAGAATCACAACGGAGACCAGACCTGCACATAATAGTCCAAGTGAGGTCTTATCGAGGCCTTGTAAAGAGGAAAAATGACATCTTTAAATGCGAACGTTCGTTTTTCACCATTGCAATTATCTTTTGAGTTGTATTTGTAATATTTCCATGAACTTCAACTTCCTATCTACTAACACTTCCATATCCCTAGCATCATCAGTTTCTTCAAGCATAATCCCACCAATATAATACGACACTGGATATCTAATCACACCATGACCTTATATTTATTAACATTGAAATGACAGCCATTTTCACATGCCCCACAATTCCAACCTATTCAAATCATCCTGCAGGTATTGCATATCAGCAGCACTCCTGATTACCCTACTTATCTTTGCATCATCAGCAAATAGATGTAAATCGCATGTAAAATCCTTCCCAATGTCATTAATGTACAGAATGAATAACAATGGACCGAAGACTGATCCTTGAGCACACCACTGGTTACCTTGAATCTTGCAGATCCCCCCCCCCCCCCACATACATGACTTTTGGATATCTGTCAGTCAGTTAACGTCTTATCTACGATAATATTTGATAATTCAAACCTATATTCTCTAATTTATGCAACACTCTTCCATACTGTATTCGTCAAAACACAGCAAAATCCAAAAGTATCATGGTGTATCCATTCCCCTTGTCTAGTTTAATATTATTTGTTATAGAATGTGAGAAAGTTGCTAAAACATGACCTTTCCTGAGTAAACCCATGTTATTCATTGCAAAGTAGAGATTCACTGTCAACCCATTTCTGAATGCGACCCCTAACTAATTTTTCCAAAATCTTCACCACCACTCTTGAGATACTAATTGGTCGATAGTCGGATACATCAGTCTTTGCACCACCCTTGTGCAATGGAATTATCATACATTCCTTCCATTCCTGCGGAATCTTCCCTGTTCTGAGCTGAGACCCATATTAAACAGCCTGGTCAAAGGAATAGCCAATTCAGCCGAACATTCTTTTAGCACACTTGGTGATATCCCATCAGTCCCTATTGCTGAATTCTTATTCAGTTTGTGCAACAGCTCTAATACCTCCTCCTCATACATCTGAGTTTCTTCATCCAGTGAAGAGGTAGCAGAGAGCTCAATGTTGCTTACACCAGGCTGATAGCTTTTAACAAAACGGGCACTCATTAGTTGGACAACCTCTTCTGCATCTGTAACCATCACACCGTCTGCATTTAGAAGAGCTATTCTTTCATTCATTCCTTCTTTTACTTGCAGCATATCGATAGAATTCTTGTGGGTTGTCTCAGCACGCAGAGACAGTTTCTTTTCATAATCAGACTTTGCTTTACGTACAACAATTGTGACTATTCTAGCCTGCTGCTCATAACTTTCATAACAGACATCATCCTTATGCACACGGTATTCCTTTCACATCATCCTTTTCTTACGAATCTCTTGCTTAATAAGATTACGCATCCATTTGACTCCTACTCTATTTATTCTTTGAACTCTCGGGACACATTCTGATATCGCATCATTTAAGTGTTGTTTAAAATGCTTTCCACGCACTGTCGATATTCTTCCCATCCAGCAACCGATCCCATTCCACTGAACTCAGCATTCTCCTCAGTTGGTCATAACTTCCTGCTTTCTAGTTCACCATGTAACCTTGTCTGAATGGAACATTCATAAACTTAGTCACTTCCCAAGTGAATACCGCATGATCACTGTCACCAACTGGAGGCAGAATAGTTGCGTTTTTAACTAAAACCTCTTATGACACTGTAATCAGATCTAACACTCTTTCATTACGAGTCAAAGAGTGCCAAATCGAATATTAAGCAAATTTGAAATTGTGTGCATTGATATGCTATTGCATCTGGTTTGTAGTAAAAATATTGTCTAATGATTATTCTCCCCTCCCTTCCCCTTTTTGGGTAGGATTATTAACCCGTGATCACTCGTTCAAAAACAGCCCTTAAATTTGAAGAAGACTTTAAAAATTTAAATTAAAAAAATTAAAACCGTTCGAGCTTATTATAAAACATGCGTATAAAGTTTAAGGAGAACAAGTTAGGATTTTATATGAAATTATTTAAGCTTTATTACACGGTAAGTTTACAGTTTCGAAAAATGGAGCGGCGCATCATGCTATTTATGAAATGTGTCGCTCTTATATTTGTTAAGCAGAATGAGTGTATCCCCGTGAAATGACCTGTAGCATGAAAGCTAACTCCGGCAATATATGTACACAGTGACTGGCCAGTTTATTCAACGAATCCGTCACGTATTTATTTCGGGCTATATAAAGCACGTAGGCATTTCGTGGGATATTTGTGAGCGCGCGCGATCGTAATTTAGCTCTAATAGGCCAAATAATTTTACAACGAAAACTCGGTGAGTTCGGTCTGGAAGTGCATCCATCATGGGAGCTTGTTTCCTGCCGTTGTTCATGCTCCAACAAGCAGACCCGAGCATTCAACGAAGCAGTCACGTGGTCTGGGACAGTTTGTTGATGCGAGAAGCTATAAAATGGTTGGAATAATCGTTTAGTCTAACGGGACAGGCTATAATCGGCAAAATGACAACGCACCACAACAGTGCTTTATCCGAAGAGCATATAAGTCAGAGTGAGTCGCCTTCATAATTCCATCCCATGATCTACAAGCAGTAGGCGCGGGAATACCGACACGAGAAATGTCGGACCCAAGATTACCACTACTTTTTTACGGACGGTGGAGCCATGATACGGCGATGCCATCTTTAATCGGTGAACCCGACTTGATAGGCAGCAACACTGCAAGCCTAGTGGGAATGCGTTTTTTTGCACTGCTCCATAGTCCGTGTGTGTGTGTGTGTGTGTGTGTGTGGTTAATTGCTGCGCAGTAGCTCGTACATTTTTTACTCTTTTTTATCCCTCTGAAACTCTTGCAGGTATTCATTCGTCCGACACATAAGGTGAAATCCAAGCAAATTTTAGTTGTTCAAGCAAAATGTGAACAGATTCCACCTTTCATCTATTCCTCTTGATCACACACAGTACTATATGTCATGTGACCTTTCGTGTGTGGATCATATATAAAGTGGGCTCTCCTTCATCCAATTTACGGACCACCTATTCTAATATTGTGTACTCGTATCCATCTGCTTCAACCTTAAAAGGTGTCCCATGACTTTTGGCAGGATAGTGTAAGTATGAAATCTGCACATTCGTATTTCATATCCTCCCACTTCTTACAGGTGAATATTTTACGTTCGCTGTAGTTGCCAATGCGAACAACACTATAAAAGAAGAAAGTGGACAGATTTTGTCTTCTGGTTCCTGAATTATTAAACATGAACTACAAAACGTTTTACTGTGAAATGCAAATTATTTCATTGTTCTATCAAGCAAATGATTTAACAATACATTTAAAAAAAGGGGAAAAACTTCAGCTTTCAACAACATAAATGCTTATTTTTAAGATGACTTTAATGCCAGAAAGGAAGACTTCCTTTCACCGATCTGATAGGTATTATTCGAACATCCTTTCTCCTTGCAGTGCACTCATTGACTACCCCCCCCCTTCCATGTTACCCTTCTTCGTCGTTCCCTATTATTCAAATTATCTGTGTGATACAGAACATCTCATAAAAGAAGTGCCATTCTCTCTGCCGAATAATACCACACTATTTTAGTATTGTTGAAGTTGAAGCACACGTTCCACGCTGTATCACGTGCAGGTTAATTCTGTTCATTATCAGCTTTTCCCAGACTGTTGTCGCTTCATAATTTTCTATTGTAGTTATAATGAGGTCACGACTTCTAAAGACTTTCAGGATTTAGAATTTTCAGAGAACTTTCGCATGAATATTTTAATAACAGTAGTGGCGATTGTCTTTTATAAGAAAGGAGAAAAACAAACTATCAACAATTAAGAATTTATGAATGGCTTTTGCAAGTTTTGTTTATATTTTGGATCTCTCTCACACATACACACCTGGGGCTCGTCAGTTCCTAATAATTCACTGAGAACAACGTCTTCATATCTTTCTTTACAAGACCTCAAAGTCTCTTGAGGAGCTTCCGAATGAATCAGGAGTGTTTCGCCTTTTGAAATCTTAATAATTAATTGATTATTGAACAATATGTATACGAGATGAAGGTCTTTTCATTGGTAATAATGATGGCAACTTTTTTTTTATATAAACGACGCCTTTTCTGAGAAATGTCTTTTTACACCCATTCTGGTGTTTATGAAAAGTGTCATTCTTATATTAAAAAAAAAAGCAATGGGAAGCACAGAGAGTTTAGCTTTTGTTTTCTTTGTACGATAAATTACACTACAACAACGAAGTAATAAAAAATTAAACCAATCTAATGTAGAATTTGGCTCAAAACTTGAAACTGAAAGTATTAAATGGGTTTCTCGGCGTTCTGCGCTTTTAAAAGTATGCAGTTATATAATTGTGACTGACTTCAGTGTAACTAATTATAAATAGCACGACCTCTACTTAATATATGATTATTTTAATTACACTACATACATTTAACATGAAATTACCGCTTGAATTAATAATGCAAACAACCAACTCCTAGATATAAACTATACATCAGTACGATAACGTGTGTCCATGATGGAAAGTATAAGAAAACTATAATTGCAAATATTCCTTATCTCTGCCAGATAAACGAACGCAGGAAGAATTACTTCCAAAGCATGTTTGAAATAAGTACTTAAAATGAGAAAGTGGGACTGACTCTTTCATGCACCCACCGCCGTAGTCACGATTCCAACAAACTTATGATAGAATTTCTTTCCCTTAATATATGAAAAATAAATTATTTTCTATTTAAATCGTTATCTTTCTAATTTTCCAGGCGCCCAATCGATTTAATTTTCCATACTCTAAAGTTCTTCGTGACGTCACAATACTTTAACTAACCGAATGGATCCACGAGTCTAAAAATATTAGAGATGCTATTTTATTATTCGAGCATCGCGTGACTTCCCTCGAGCCATACGTGAATTAACCAGCAAATCTTTTGCATGTAAAAAGTTACTAGCGAGCAACAGGAGTGAAGTATATAACTTAAATGAATAGATGGAAAGAGAGAGAGAGAGAGAGAGAGAGAGAGAGAGAGAGAGAAACAAGAGGTTGGGTGGAGGAGAGGGGGGGGGAAGAGAGAGAGTGAGAGAGAAAATCATTACCACAGAGTGTAAATATTGGATTTTTAATGAATTTAATCTTCTGAAGTATTGGGTAAATATTTCACTCTTTACAGATTTTCTTCGAGATTGTTTCTTGAATGACATTTAATTAATAAAGTTGATACTGCAAGTAGCTTTCGGAAACAGCCAAGAAAAATGATTGAATTACTAATTAGCAAAAGTTTCGTAATTTTTGATAGAGTAGAACTTTGAAATAGGCAAATGCAAGTACGTTTTACTAATACATTTTTTTTTTTTAATTTTGATCTCTAATCTTCATGTAGGGCAAGAAAGGAACGCAGTTTTCTTAAAAAGGAAATAAAAAAAACTCACTTTTAAGGATGAGTGAGTACTGCTAAAGATCGGTATTAATACACCCAGAAATTTACTTCATGAAGACCAATTACAAGGTGCTTTAACTGCCTTGAGTAAAAAAAATCTAATTATTTTTCGAATTTTAAGAGAAGGTATAAGTAGATTTTTGTCTTCTCTCCGACGAACGGACCATGTCTTATTTTTATTGAAAAAATAAAATAAATAAATCCAAATATCAGCATTTTATTTTTTCAAATTATGGGCGAAGATAAGTGAAAATTTTCAAATTTCTAGAGAGTGAAGAAAAGAGATATATATATGGGATGTTGGTCTCATGGTGTATCTGTTCATTTCTGATGAACCATCTTGTATCATCCCTAAGCATTTGTTTTGTACTCTTAGGATGTTAGATCGGATGTATGGCTCCAAGCTGGCGAGGCGTAAGTAATTATAGGTCGTATCACCATCTGATAGAGTAATAGTTTATTTCTCGCATTTAGTTTGCTGCGTCGGATAACCATGGGGTAAAGTTGAGCAATACTTTCGTACACGAGTTTGACGGGACTACTGAATCGTAGTCTTTTATCTAATTGAATACCTAGGTTTTTTGTTTCTGTTTGCCATAGGATTTTAGTATTAAACAACTGAATATCTCCTTTGGGAGATGTTAGTCTTCTGTTGAAAAGTATGGCTGCACTTTGTGGATTTACTTGAAGTCTCTATTCGGAGAATCGTTTTTCCAAAGTGGAGATGTTATCTTGGAGTCTCTTGTTAATATTGCAGTATCATCTACATATGGAGCTGAGATGGTCATCTTAGGATTTTGAGGGATATCTGTCGTGTAGATTGAGTAAAAGGAGCCAATAAGGAGCGTTGTGAAACTCCAACTGATATTTTGCACTGAGTAGAATTATGCTGTTAATCTTGAGCTGAATTTTTCTCCCACTGAGATGATTTAAACGAATCATGTTTATTGGGATATTTGCTCTAATATGCTTATCCACAAGACCCTGATGCTAGATTTTGCCGAAAGCCTTTGCAATGTCCAGGAATACAGATCCTGTGCGTTGTTTCCAGTTGTATCTTGTGGTAATATATTCAACGAGTTTATGGATTTGCTGAAGTGTGCTCCTGTGGTTGCATCAGAAACCGAATTATCCATTTGGTATGATCTTCAATTTATCTGTTGTTACTTGCAATCTGAATACGATAATTTTTTTCTGCAATTTTTCCTAAATCGGATAGTAAACTGACTGGTCGGTAATTTTGAGGAAATTTCAGATCTTCTTCTGGCTTATGTATCGGAATAATGTCTGCACTTTTCCATGTTGGAGGAAAATACTGCAATCCCAGTATTATTTATGATGTTGACAAGGTGCATTACAGCTTTGCGTGGGAGCAGTTTGATGATTTTGTTTGTGATTACACCGGGAATCACAAACAAAATCATCAAACCTGGTGCTTTTTTTGGTGCTTTTTTTGTTGTTAAGATGTTTGATGATACTAGTTATTTCTGGTCCGCGCGGTTAGCCTAGTGGCTATACGCTTAGCAACCATCTGCCTGGGGAAGGAGTGTCCTGGGTTCGATTCCCGTCATTGACGTGAGGAGCTTGAGGATCTTTCTCAGACATAGCAACGTTAGCCGGTCTTGGGTGTGGACTGCAGAGTTTTTTTTCTCCCCAGTTTATCTGGGGTTTTTCCTCCCGGAAGCAGACAAACCGGCCCCATGAACACACGCATCTACAGATATAGGACACACCGGGAGGTATAGAGCTAGCCACCTTATCCTCGGGACGGGTACGGCTTGAAAGGGCTTAAGATAGCTCCGTGACAGGTCAATAGGCCTAATACGAAAAAAGGAAGAATATTTCTGTTGAAGTAGGGCTAATCAGTTCCAAGTTGTTTGTGGGTTGTCTTAAGGTTCCGTCTGACATACTGACGAAATTTCCATATTGAGTGGTCATCGGGACTACGAGATGTGAACTTATTTTACCATTCTTGATTTCTGTAGTTTCTGAGAGCTTCTCTAACTTAGTTTATTTTGTTAAGGATTCTTTGATCTTGTGGAGCTCGTGTATTGTGATATCTTTTCAGGGCTTTATTGTTTTCTTTGATTAAATTCATGATATTATCAGGGAGTCGGTTAGGCTTATAAGGAAATTTGATCCTGGTAACTGCTGCTTATGCTTTGTTCATTTGATTTGTGAAGTTGGCTTCATCTGTCTCATCCCTTTTTCTTATGGTGGGCGCTGAACCAGTATGTTCGGGAATTACTTTGGATAATCTTTCCCAGGCTACGAAGGAATGAAATGGGGTAAGTTGTTTGGGGTAAGTTTCCTTGAGTGCCGAATTTGAGTAAGATAGGGTTGTGGTCTGAGGTTAGTTTATTAATTGTTTGTAGCCTAATACTGATATCTGATGTTTTTAGGATAGCGACATCCAAAACGTCTGGACTGCCAGGAGGACCATAATGTGTAGGTTCAGTGGGGATCGGTTACTGCACTATAATTGGGGATCATATAATTATTTAGTATAGGACAATTTCAATTGTTCGTTTTGCTGTTCCATGCTGAATGTTTACCATTTAGGTCACCAGCTATGATGGTAGAATGGCGTCTAGATCTGGTATCAGAGTTTTACTAGGTGAATTGTAGGCTGTATAGATTATACGTTTTCCGGCATTATTGCTATGAACTTTCAGTCTCTGTGATTTGCAAGTTTTTGGTTTGGAGGCTTGCTGCAGCATTGTTTGCGGTAGTTTTGAACATAAATGGCAGTGCTGCCACCTTTGGCATCAAATCTATCGTTTCTGTCTGTAGTATAGCCTCTTAATTTTGGATTGTTTGCTGGCCGAAAATATGTGTCGCTAATTAGTATTATTTCTGGTTTATATCTGAGGGCAAATTCTTCTTGTAGTTCAAGAATTTTGTTGGTGAGGCCGTTGGCATTCCGAGCGGCGATTAGATGAGTTTGGGAGGGTTTTCTTTCTATGCATTGCTGAATGTGGTTAGAATGGAGTGGGTCTCTTTCAGAAATCTTTTTGTAGAAACTAGAGTCGGGCGCTGGATTTCCTGAAGTCCTGTAACGTGGTCGCTGATGAAGCAGTTAGGACTGCAATTAAGTTTTGATTAGTTTGTTCAGAGCGTGATGTTTTCGATGAACGTGCCACATCTGCATATTGGACGTAGATTTCCTTACTGTTTATTAGGATGTACCCGAGTGGATGTGTGATCTGCTTGTTTAACGAAGGTGGAAGTTTCGGAGGGAGTCTTTGTATTTCTTCCAATGTAACGGTTTTTTTTTGGGGGGGGGGTTAAAAACTACATCCTTTGTGATTGGCTGGATGAGGCCAGCCGCAATTCTCTAGTATAGTTTTAGATAAAGTTTGGTTATAACAACATTTTTGGCATCTGCGGCATTGTTCAGGTGATGTTTTCTTCCTAAGAGGAGGGGGGGGGGTTCAGGGGTAATTTTCAGTCCATAGTTTTAGTGGAGATTAATAACAGACAGAAAGAAATATCATGGGATTTTTGTTAGATCGGTACAACTGACTCACTTTTATAGGAGTTAATCCATGGTAATACCCTCTGTGGTAATACCCTCACTGACACCTCCGAGCACAATCTTCAGATTTCTCTCGCTGCTCAGGGCAAAAGCATGGTACTACAAGTTCAAACCATCCGTCCGTTTGGCTATACTATGGTAATCGGTGACTGTAGTGGCTGAAGTTTTATGCTTTCATCTGTGTTTTTGCCCAGAAGGAAATGATATTTTGTTCTTTGATAACCGGGGTCATCGACGTCCACCTGTCACGCAGACCAACTGGAGGAACCTTCTCATTATTAGTGCTTGGAATATCTTTTTGAAGAGTTTCATCGTCCAGGTGAACATCCTCGGTCTTGCGTTTTTTCCTTACAAGTTTGTCTTGTGTTTCCAACTGGTGGAATTCTTTTGGTGGAGAGACTACCAAGTTAATGTTTTCATTATCTGAACCCTTTTTCTTGGCCTTCAGTATCAGATGTTAATGAGCACAGGTTCGGCACTCAACCTCAAATCTCTTCAGCAGGTTTTAGAAAAGATCGAGTGCCTGTTTGAGGTCTAGATTTTAGACTAAGTCATCCGCATCTAAGTTTTCCATAATTGTTCAAATTAAATAAAATTCTTACCTGCTGCACTCAGATTGTGAATGTTCACTAAAACAAAATAAAGTATGTTAGAACATCCGAAAAGTTCCGAATAGGTAAACTATAACATTCGTTAATTAACGCGACATCAGATCATAAAACCGCCATCTTCAAGAATACCAAAACTCAAAGTGCAGGATAATATTTTTGCTGCCAATGCAGAACGTTACTGTCTATAAGGGTGAAGCATAATGCTTTTATAATCCCTGCTATCTGGTAAGGTTCCTGTGTGCGGAAAAATTTATGAGCTACGTGCTCTGCACGAGTTGGGCAAGTTATAGATTCTTAAAGGGAACTAGGATGGCCTTAAGTCTTCTATATTTGGGTTCATCATAATTTGCTGCTTGTTGAACTAATTCATTTGGATGTGAGGACGATTTTGAGAAGTACTTTACTGCTGGAGATTTCAGGAAAGTGTAGATATAAGGGATATTTGCGTCTCGATGAAGTTGAACATTTCCAATGTACCATGGTGCATTTAAAATCATGCGTAAGCATTTGTTTTACAGTCTCTGCAGTTCAAGGATATTTGAGCTTGGAGTATGGCTCCAAGTGGGGGACGCATAAGTGATAATGTCAACTGGTAGAGGAGCAATTTGATTTTAATATCTAGTTTGCTGTTCCTATTGATAAGAGGATAAAGCTGAGCGATGACTTTTGATGCCTTTGCACATGAGGATTTGGTATGCGGTCTGAAGGTTAGTTTTATATCCAGCAGTACACCGAGATATTTGGCTTCTGTTTTCCAGGGAATTTTGATGTTAAATAGGAAGATGTCTTCTTTAGAAGATATTGAACTTTTAGTGAACAGCAGAGCACTTCTTTTTTGAGGGTTTGCTTGCAATCTCCAAATGAAGAACCAGCGCTGCAATTTCAGCAGGTTATCTTGTGGTTTCTTGGTAATAAGATGCAGTTTAAGAGTAAATCGAGAAAAGTATCGGCACCAGGAGGGATCCTTGAGTCACTCTGGCCACGATCCGTCGCTGGGTAGATAATGTCCCATTTAGTTTAACTTGCATGCGTCTTCCAGAAAGAAAGGACTTTATGAGGTGGACCAGATCCAATGGAATGCCGGCTAAAATCAGCTTGTATAGGAGTCCAAAGTGCCATAGTTTATCGAAGACCTTTTGTAAGTCAAGAAAAACTGCTCCGATGTATTGGTGCCAGTTGAAGCTGATGGTAATGTTATTCAATTAGGCTATGGATTTGTTGAGTAATGCTGTGGAGTTTACGAAAATCAAACTGCTTTGTAGGAAGGATATTTAACCTGTTTACAGAAACTTGAATTTTGGAAAGGATGACCTTTTCAGCAATTTTGCCCAAATTGGAAATCAGACTGATGGGACGATTACTTTGTGGCAGCTGTGGGTCCTTACCAGATTTATAAATAGGGACCACATCTGCCAACTTCCAAGCATAGGGAAAGTATTTGAATCTGAACATGGCATTTATTATTGTTGTAAGATGTACGATGGCCTTTCGGGGCAGCAATTTAATAACTTTATTAGGAATGCCGTCAGGTCCAGGAATTTTTTTATTCTTTAAATTCTGTATGATGTCATAGATTTCGGCTGGAGAAGTAAGTGTGAGTTGACTGGTACAGGTATCACACCGTTTTAGACGTATTTGACGTGGCGGCGGATTTTATAAATATGATTGAGGTTCGGGTTATCATATGAAGGGCCGCACTGCTTTTCTGAATTTTTAACTATAATTTCGGCTTTTTCAGCATTTAAGTGAACAATGCCTAAATCCGATTTGAGAGGGGGAAGAGTTTTATTTTTGTTTTTGATATTTCTTAACAGTTTCCAAACAGTTTGATCACCGGGTGAAATGGAAGCTAATTTATCTTCCCATAGTTTGTTTCTGTGATCCTCAAGTGCATCTCTCACTGCGCTATTTAATTTGTTGACTAACTTTTTATCTTGGGGAGCCCTTGTATTAAGGTATCGCTTTCTTGCCTTGCTTTATTCCCTGATTAAGTTCATAATATCTTCTGGTAGTCGTTTAGGCTTAGAAGCAGGTGTATTTGAGGTCATAGATGATAAGGCTGCATTGATTTGTTGAGTAAGTTTATTGACTGCAGATTCGATTTCTTCCTTGGAGTTAATATGAGGAACAGGGCCAAAGTAGTCTGGGAACAAATTGGATAATTTTCCCCAAGGTATGAAGGTGTGAGACGGGGGGAGACAGTCCCTTCTGATTACAGCAGAATAGGGTTGTGGTCAGTGGTTAATTCGTCTAGTGATTCCAGGTTGTACTGCAATTTGACATTTTGGAGGACGACTATATCTAGGACGTCGGAGCAGCTAACTGGACTGAGATGAGTTGGTACCGAAGGACCAGCCACAGCTATATAATTAGAACTTGAGTAGTTAAACAGTATGCAGCCACTTTTGTTGGTAGATTTACTGCTCCAGGCAGGATGTTTTGCACTGAAGTCTCCAGCGATGATGAACTGTCCTTTTACTCCGAGGATGGCGTCCAGATCTGAGGTCAACAATGTTTTTGATGGAGGGTTGTAAGCAGCAAATATTTTTAACTTTCCAATTGAGTTTGTGAGGACATTAATGCCAGTGATTTCGAAGTTGGTGGTTCCAAGGTTTGCTACGGAATGATGGTTTATATAGTTTTTGATAAGGATGGCTGTACCTCCACCTCTATACTTAAGTCTGTCATTTCTGTAAAACTGATACCCTCTGATTTTGGAGTTGTCAGATGGCCTTAGGTGAGTTTCGTTGATTAGTAATATATCTGGGTTATATCTATTATTGAATTCACGAATTTCCAACACTTTGTTTTTGAGACCGTTAGCGTTCCAAGCGATAATCCTAAGCGAATCTGGAGTAAGTTTTTTCCTATGCATCAGAGTGCAAATAATATGGATTGAGTTTGCTGTAAAAATCTTTTGTAATACTTAGTGATGGATTTGAGTTGCTAAAATCCTGCAGCACATTTGCAAGAGAAAAGGTGATAATAGCTGATAGATTTGAATGTGGATTAGCCAGGTTCTGGTTGTGGGGTGTCTGTTTGGAGCAGGCCACATCGGCATATGTTTTCGTTTGATGTTGAAGATTCATTCTCTTGAGGGGCTCAGTTAATGGTGGATGAGCACCTGTTGCCATGTTCTCACTCTTGGGGGACTGAGAAGTTTGAATATCAGGAGCTCTCGCACTAGACGACGAGGTAGGTAGAGTCATGAATACACCCTCTGTAGTTAGCGGGGTGAGGACCGCCACAATTCGCGCAATTAGTAGGGGGAGGGGGTGAGATTCAGGACCTGCCTTGTCCCTTCTTTCCACCGAGTGTAGACCGCCAGTCGAAATCTCTTACAAGAGGCGGAAGACTACTGATGCGCACATGGTAGGGAACAGGAGAGGGCCTGGGAAAATTGCATCAATGAACATTCACAAAATCCAAAACTCGCTAATCACTATTGATCATGATCACGTACTCAGATCTTCACCAAAAGAGGTGCAAAACTGGCTGCCATTGAAAATCTTTTGTCATGGTATACAACGTGGCTGTTTATGAGAACTCTTTGTTTATAATGCATAATACGACTGTTTCTGAAAGGTATAATGTTTCGCTTGGACAATTGACGAGGACGAACATGTTCTCTTCTTTCTGCTAGATATCTGCATTCTTTTGGGTTTTTACTATTCTACTATTAAAGGTGTTCCGTGATTCTTGCATTGCACTGGCTCCAACCCAGCTTGAATTCCTACTCTCTCCTCCTCTGCACAAAACGTGTACGAGATCAATGGCCGCGTAGACCCCACCCGTTATGAGGACCAGTGGTGGATATTTGGTTTATAGGGTGGCAGGTAATTCGAGCAGAGCCAAGTAAGGTCATGGCATCACCCCTCTACAACGCTACACTTCTTAATTTCTCTTTCACAATTTGCAACTAGTAGGCCTCCCCGGCCTACAGGACTGTGCTAGCGGGCCCCCAGACCTGTGAGATTTCACTTACGACTAATCACGCTATCAACATCACGAGTGAGATTTATCCACACATTGCCATAGAGTCGCTCGACAAACGGCTGGCACTCTGCTTTCTTAAAAAGCTTCTTAAAAAGTTTGAGCTCGAGTGGCCCGGCCTCCTCAATTTATACTCTATATCCGGAGATGATGATGAGGGTGAAGACACTGCCCAAATGGAAGAGAAACTAGATTGGGAGTTAACCGCTCCCCCCCGATAGCAGAGAGACCCACGCGCGTAAAAAGCGCAAAACTACAGATACAGAGTCACCTAAAGGCATCGGAATGGAAGACGATCCCATCTCCGATTCCACTGCCTCTCACATAGAGAGGGTGCTTCCGATCGTTCTCCATGATAAACAAAGATTGATATCCTTAAGGTCCACCATGACTAAACTTCAAATACAATACACGTCAGCAAAGAATATGGACGATGGCATTAAGATTCAGCCCGCCACCGTTATGGATTACAGAAAATTGATAAAAGCATTCGACTCCAGTGGCACGCAACACTACACCTTCTCCCTCGGCTCGGAGAAGAATCTGAAAGTAGTCCTCCAAGGTGTTACGGAGGATATAACTACAGATGAAATAACTACTGATCTCTGCTGCCAGGATCTGCCACCTATCAAGGTCAGCCGAATGATTAGCGCTGATAAGAGCCCGATGCCACTAGTTCTAGTGGAGATCTAATGCTTATAAAAGCATTTATGAGTTAAAATCAGTCTGTGGGCTTCAAGTTACCCCAGAACCTCTGAGAAAAAGGGCACCTATGGCATTGCCCTCAAGTGGGCAATGACACAGGTGCCATAGGTTTGTTCACGCTCAGAAGTTATGTAGAGCGGAGTACAAATGCTTAAAATATGGTGAGAGTAACCCCACGAACACCTTCACCAAGCCAAAAAAAAAAAAAAAACCTGACTAGGTGCGCTAACTGCGGTGGCCCTCACCCTGCCAACTATAGAGGATGCACTCATCACCCAAAGAACAGACGGGCTGAGCTAAACAAGCAATTTACCCCTTTATCTATAACGGGATCTCCTGAAGCTCCGAATCCACAGCCCTTCATCAGACAATGTAGAGAGATGGATGCTCAACTTCCACAGTCTGAGACTTCCAAGAGATTAAATTTTCATCACCAGACAAGAACAGATGCTTACGTGGCCCACTCAAAGAAGCCAACACAGGAACAGAATCAGCCAGCAGCACATTCAAATCTTACATCTCTCATCACTGCCTCTCTAGCAAATATGTTACAAGATTTCAGCAAATCCAACCCTTCTGACCTCAATAAAAAAGACACGAAACTCAAACCATCCTCACTGCACTCATCAATGAACAGAACTAAATTCTCTGCAGACTATCGCGAGGAACGCGAAAGCTACAAAGTTCTCCTAAAAATGTTACACACCCCAATGAACTGGTTCAGCAAGCTGCAAAATATGACGAAACGGATCTATCCAAACACAAAAGCCATATTAATTTTCCAGTAATGATGCATAATCTGCATTCCTTTCATGGCGAGCAAACAGCTCATAAATTTCTTCCCTCACTGTATCCCTATCAGATAGCGGGGAATATAAAAAACGTTAGCTTCACTCTTGGAAGCAGTTGCATTATGAGTTATGTTTGCGAAAGATTTTTTGTCATAAAATAGTTGTAATATCATGATATGAAACGTTGACAGATATTACAAGTATTAGGCGACATTTTTAGAATTTTAGAAATGATTAAAGTGTAGATATATTTAACGTGTGGAATAAATTGGATTATAAATAAAAGGGATAATTATTTCCAAGAAAAATTTCATCGGTAAACCGTCGTGTGGCTGACGTCACCTCAGTCTCATACGAAACGTTTTTTATAGAGCAAGAAGCTTAGAAATCGCTTTAAAAAAATAAAATAAAAAAAAGAGGAAAAAAAACGTTCAAGGTAACTAACCCTGTCAACTGTACGTCCGATTTCGACTGGAAGCCTGTAATGCGCTGTGCAGCAATACGAACCTCAGTTCTTTATCGAGTGTATCGGAATTTGTAAGATTTCGTTGGCCTTCACTTGTACCGTAGATGAACGCCATCTCTCCGAATTTCCATCGAGTTTAAGGCGAGTCGCTAATACGTTAAGGGATATTCGGGAAGTTTGACTATGATAAGTCGCACGCTTGAACAGATTTTGCAATAGTTGCAGTCAAAAGTTCGTCAACCTCCAATTCCCACCACGCACAAGAGTCACGCTAACTTTAAAAGTGAAGAAGAAGAAATATTTTTGGGCATTTATTATGCAGAATACATTCCAGGGAAGATCACATCCTTTACGTATTGATCTACGCGTTCATGTAGGTTTTTATTACAAGATAAAATATTAAAAATGCTTTTTAACGATAAAATGCGTGACAACAGAAGAAGAAAAAGAATATATGCGCGCGATATTTTCAGCCAATCGTTATGACTTCAATTATTTACGTGGTCTTTGGATGGAAAACAAAATGACTTTTCCGTCAGGTAAAACTAATTTTTTTTCTGTCTTTCCTAGATTTCTAGGACTTATATTACCAACATATTTATGGTGTGCGCTTGTTATTTTTATTTTATTATTTTTTTATAACAAAACCGCTATTAAAAACAGTACAACTAAAAGAACAAATTATCCGAGTTCACGCTATGCCTCCAACATGCAAAGTTTGTTCAGAGTAATGGTTAGTTTATTTCACGTATTTGCATTACACGCAAAATACTGATATTTCAGAAATAAGAGTCCTTTTGCTAGGCGGTTCCTTTGAATTAATCAGGAAAATTGCTGAATTTCAAAAAACAAACGAAATTTAAAATAGTGTGTGATTAAAGTAATCACAAATCTCTTTATATAACTTATTAAAGTTTCGAGGGAAAAAAAAAAAAAAAAACTAAAAAATTTGTACGACTTCATGTTTCCATGGCAACACCAGGTTCTGCGTTTGCGCAGTAATTACTACACATTCCATTGTTATACCGGAAGATATAGTCAGTGATTGTTGGATTTAACGACTTCATGTTCCCGTGGCAACAGCAGGTTTTGTGTTTGCGCAGTAATTACTACTCATTTCCATTGTTAAATTTAAGTCCTTTACGTGGTCAAGAATAATAGCAGATATGAAGGGTGTATTTTAGCGCGATATGCGCACCAAAAATTTAATAAACGTTGTGCACACAGTATTGTGTATTAACGCACTATCGGACGTGTTGTCTGATTGTTTTTTTTTTTTTTGGTTGGTACGCTCTATAGAGCGTACCAACCAGAGAATAGGTGTGCGGGTATGCTATGGTGGAATGCGTTAGTTTTATTTACGAGAAACCAAAGAAAGCTTCTCAATTCATTACTTTCATTCCCGAATTTGTTTCTTGTCAAAATGAAGCATATAAAAGTTCTGTTGCTTGGTTGTTCCTAAAGTGGCCTTTGCCATATTCACACGCGCGTTGGCCTCTTGTCAATGAAGGACTTTATAAAGTACATCGCTTTCCCATCACGCCGAGATCCCTGCGGGTTTGATTATTATTGGTAAGGGCAGACGACATTAGATCTTGTCAGTAAGCCGTTCTCAGATGTCGTACTGCTTTCTCTGGGGAGAATTCCAGAGTTCAGGGAATAGGTCATAATTCGCCGGACTCGACATTTGCGATAGGAATGACTTTTCGAGGTCTATCGCAGTGTTACCTTTAAGTGAACTCTCTTTATTACGGAAATGATTGATTGATTTAGATCCCAAAGCGTCTACAGCTTCCTCTACGAAAACGATACAGATGGTTTCAGAAAATTGGAGTTGAAATCGAACAAGCTGGGGATCTAACAGTAAATATCTTCGACCCTTAAGCGCAAAATGATGAAGCATAAACAAAGCGAAACGTCATTCTGTCTACGAATTTGATTCAAACTTTTAGTTTTAATTTTCTTTTTTTATTCCAACATTAAAAACAGTTACATTTTTATAATATATATATATATATATATATATATATATATATATATATATATATATATATATATATATATATATATATTTATTTATTTTTTTTTTCATATCTTTTAAATGCGTGTGCTGATTTGTATTTATAACTTTCTGTTACATTTTTTTTTCCGGGTTTGTTTTCCGTTGTAAATGCTGTTTTAACTGTTCATTTAGCGCGAGATGCAGTTTTAATAAACTACATTCTTACGTAATTAAGCTGTGTCGTTTGGAGGAGTCGATTCTCACTTGAACGTTGTCTCTTGACAATGGATTTAATTAAACTCATGTTTGTATACACGCGTTGCTGGTTGTATATGTAATCAACTCTCCTCCGTATTATTAAGAGGAAAGAATATTTTTGCGCAGTTCAACCCAGTGTCCTTTTGTTTACCTTCTCATTCGGCGTCTTTTATTAATATTATCGCTATACTTTGAATAAAATATGCTAAATTCAATTTAGAATTCCTTTTCCAAGCTTAGTGTCATTCAATGCCATACTTAATAATTTAGGCCGCATTTTTGTTAATTATGTAAAAGTTAATGAGCGGATTGGTAGGTTAAGCCGACCAAAATTCGCATTTTTCTGCTCGGTATTCCTTTTCGCTAATCCATGCATGCGATTAACGAGAAAATCTCACGTAGCAATCTCATTTTAACTGCGATGAAGAATTTTTTATGAAGTAAATTGAGGGGAACTCCAATATTTTAGAGAACTTGGATTGTTCGAGTGAGCCTTCGCAAAAGAAATAATCAATAGACATTGGAGTGAAGCCAAACGGAATCAGGTGTGCTAAATTCTTTGGTATTTCACATTCTCAAAGAAAAAAGAAAGTCATCATAGTAAGAAATTAAATTGAAGATAGCGACATTTATATTGCGAAGTAACTTCATGAAGTTGCTATCGTATTAAGTATTATTGCCATTCGTTAATTTGTGCGATTATCGGAATAATGCAATGCTTTTGTTTAAATATGTATAATAATACGGAAACTATAGACCAGACTCCTAACCTTTTCAAGCCTTCAATTAATAACAGTTCTGTTATCACACCGGGAGATAAAATCAGTTTACTGTGTATCTATTAAAAACTGTTACAATGTCTTCGTGATGTTAGTGTATTTTCCAGTGCAATTTATTATTATTATTTGTCATCTACAGAGAGTCCAAAGACTCATCGAGGGAGGGATCTACTCTACGACCCTGTCTCCACCACTCACAATCCCCCAACTGACCGCAAATACATTTATTTTACTTATTACTTATTTATAAATCAACATTTAAAGTTGCTTAAAATATTTTCTACAATCCACAACTATTCGCTAAAAAATCCAATAATCACTTTTGTCGTTTTTTTAAATGAATAATCATTAATGTCTATACTAAGTGAGCACTTTGTTTTAAAAGCATCTCTTTATATAATCTGTAAGCTCCAGCCTACTACAAATGCGTGCTACAAATTCATGTAATTCGCGGCATTATCCTATTAACATCGTTATAAAACAGTCGAGCAAAAATGATGCTAGTTCACTGCAAATTGAAGAAAGGATAGCGATATCGAAAGGACAACAAACTGCGCAAGCGTAAAATGTGCTACTTACAGTAAAATCTTCTCCACGAATATCCACGATATTTTAGACATAGTAAAAACCACCATATAGCTACATTAGATGACATAACAAAGAATAAGGCTACCGGAAGCGGAATCCAAACATTGATTCGTTGCCAAACGACTGCATTGTTTAATTCGGGAGCATCTTGCAGCCTTTTTTGCATTCATACATTGTCAAAAAACGTGCATAAAACAAAACGAATTATAAAAGAGGTTTACATTTCAAATCTATTTAATTTATTGAACAAAATGTACGCAAGAAGAATCGATAGATAAATTTCGTTAAGATTATCTATCAAAGCTGCTTCTTAGAACTATGGCGTTCGCTCACATTTCATTTATAAGCTCTGATTGTCCATCTTAAGCCGAAATTAAGAACTATTACTGCTTTCAAGTCCATCCAGAACTTATTAGTATTTTTCTTTTCCTTATTACTCTTCTTGGTTTTGGTATCTTATTTCGAATTTCAGATCTTAATAAGAAAAAGGGTGAATAACTAAACGTTTTTCATTCTTGAACGGAAAATGAAGATTAAATCCGAGATTAAAATGGAATTCACGTTAAACCCTTAAAGGCTATTATTCTGACGAATCCCAAATTTGAAAAGCTGAACAGAAGAATGTGCGACAAGCATTATCTCACATCATTCCGAGACTATCTGTTAAGATTAAAACACAGAAAAGGGTTTTAAAGTTCATTTGTATCATTTGTCAGCAGACCGATCGATAAAAAAAAACCAAAGAAAGTAGTAAAGTTGAGTTTTTTTAGTATCCCGAGTTTCAAATATCAGTTCGATAAAATTAGTATTACTAATAAGCGGTTTATTAAAGTTTTTTTTTTTCGTATACGATTACCCCCCCCCCCCCCGACGACACTCGGTTATGCTCTTCAGAAATATCATAAAAACCCGTAGCGATAGAACACGGAATGAGAGAAAATTTGGAATATTCTAACACGAAACGTTGTATCATTACTTCATGCGCACGCTGGCGCCACCTAGCGGACATAAGAGAAAACAGCGAATATGCTTGTCAATTATACCAGTAAAGCACCGCTTTATCTTGCACGTGCTTTTCGGTCGTTCGAAGTTTTCTTATTCATTTTTAAGCTATGGTGCATTTAATCTCGCATGCCCGCACGATCACCTAAAGAGCTGAACTAAAAGCTTTAGTGCTATCGAACAAACGCGTGAAAAGAAACACCGCATCACCCCAATGCGCGCGTGTGTATAGGCGATGAGAGACTTTAAACAACAGAATGAACTGCTCGCGTGACACTACGAGACCCTAGCTACATCTCCAAGCATGGACACGAACGGAATACAGTTATGGGAGAGAACGGAAAAATTCCCTTGGCTCGGGATCATTCTTTCTTCTCCTCAGAAGCGAGAAAACTTATTTTGTGCGCGTGGAAGTTGAGCATATTTGGGTCACTTGTCAAGAGAATCTAAATCTGCAAACGACCAGATTTTTAACTCTCTCTCTCTCGCACGCACACGCGATATTAAGGTTGGTGGGAACTGTTTCCTCTTTATTGGTTTGCTAAAGCCTTTAGCAATGCAACACTTCAACACAACACAACACGATACGACAATGCGAACCCTATCACACTACAGGTTGAAGTAAAATGGCTGCCACAGGGTTCCGAAATCAACTCATCAGAAACTCATTGATAGAATATCGAGTTCGAGCGAGATCAGTGCGTCCAGCAGTAGTGCATGGACATGTCAAAGAAAAAATAGTCCATATTATACCTTTTGATGATCAGTCCAATTAATAAAAAAAAGTCAGTTGATTATAAACGTGTTTGTGCATTTATTCAGATAATCATAATTATCTGAAATTTAATTTGACAATTTATAGTCAAGCACAGCATCTCAGTGTGGTTATCCACCGACTGTACTCACCACTTTTTGTCCCCTCAATCCCTCCTCCTCCTCCAGAGTGTAAAGCACTGTAAAGGAGAAATAATTTCAAGGCTTAGTGGGATGTGCATCTTAATACAACACCACTCAAACAGGCTTACCAAAAATGCATTAAAATGGAAGGTACAATATATTTTTCGCCTACTGTTTTTTTTTCCCTTGAATTTCCGTACAGAAAACTGTCTTCGATATTTTTAATCAGCTCACGTGCGTATACTGGATAAATCAACCGATGTAAAAATGAATTTTAATACTTCTTTTGATAATAATAATATTTATGATTGTTTTCTTAGCTCCAGTACATATGTTAGCTTTGAGATGTTTTTTCCCTAATTATATTCGATGCACTCATTGAATATATTTTAACATAGTCAATAACTACAATGTACTTATTGACTACGGTTAAAAATATGATACAAATACGCTCAAATATTTAAGCATAAATTTAAGACAGGTTGCTCAAAAAAAAAATAAAATAAATAAAGCTATTGATACTAACTTGTGTATCCTGGAAAAGAGGAGGCGAAATCCTCAACCAGCGATTATTAATTAAGAAATGATGGCTGCAAGGAAAATTAGTAACCCGATTCCGGTTCAGAAATTTCCATGACGAAGCAGAATCGATCAGAAAATTGATTTTGCTCACGTGCATTAAAAAAAAATCTACAAGCAGCAGGAAATTCATCCATCATCCTATTCCCCTCAGATGGTGGGGATAGCTGTATGCTACCATACTAGGGAGATGATTATGAGCGAGGTGGTTTCCCGTTGCCTTTCTTGCCGTTTTTGACTGTAGCCGTGTGTGTTCATGGGACCGATTTGCCTGTTTTGAAGGATGAAAAACCTGAGTTACCGGGAGAAAAAAAACCTCCCCATCCCTATGAGTCCAGCTAACTCACCTTTAGTCGAAAGAGACCAGATAGAGGATCATCACGTCACTGACGGGAATCGAACCGCAGGTCTTTCCGATCAAAGGGCTTCGTCTATACCGACTGAGCTACGGAGGCTCCCAGCAGGAAATGATGTTGCAGTAAGAATGCGATTAAAAAGCAGACCTTGAGTAGGTTATATAAAATCTGACAGTGTTGTCTGAAGAATGCAAATAGCAGTCCAGGAGAAAACTGTTCTGGGAGTTAAGCACAAGAATGTCCAGCTTAAAAAGTTGGATGTCGCCATGGCATACAGTGCATCCATGGCAACACGGTAGGCTAGTGGTGGTTGTGGTGACGATTTATGCTGCTAGCGTGGAAACAAATAGAACCGGGAATTGTTGGATCAGGTGACTTTCATGCATCCTTCACACACATTTTATGATTGTCGGTTTTCCTCGCCCAGTTAACAGAATGTAAACTGGGCGAGGTCGTCTGTACTATGCCTCAACGGATGTACTATACTCTCCCGCAGCGGCCTCACCCCACTCTGATGCTCTTTTGATGACCATCCACTGTGTGTGTGTGTGTGTGTGTGTGTGTGCTTTGCCACTTAACCGACTGTTAGAACTGCAGTCCTAATCCTCCGTAGGCTTCTCACATCAAGAAATTGCGTCTAACCACAGACTGCGTTTTTACTGGCTTTTGATTCTGGGAGTGCATCTTAGACTTTTATTTTGCGGTGAACACTCCAGCTGAGCGTCATTTTCCGTGATACTTGCAACGGCACGTCTGACGCCGGCTATCATACGTTCAAAGTCAATTAGGTCGCGCTGTTGGCCCATTATTGCGTTGAATTGCCAGAGCACATACCTCGGTGTCATCCCACCTGCTTTATGTAGTTTGCAAAGAACACGTGACACTTTTCGCTGACGAAGTATAGATTCTGCGAATGTGTACGTAATCAACTGGCCACTCAGTGTATGTTGCGCATGTCTGGATTGTTCATCAACTGCAATTCCTCGCCAGCAGTATTTGTAGCAATAAGGTATAAATATTCATGGCATTACTTTTTCCGAGGAGTATTATACATTAACTATTTTTCAAATGCATTTGTTTAAAATGCAAATTGACTGATTTAAAAAGAAAAAAAACTATTTTTTACCTCGATCTCAGCATGTAAAAAGCAACGGCTGTGGAATGTACGAAGTCTATCCATTGCACTATAGGGATTCAGCATATATACTGAGATTGGTTTAAAATAAGAAGAGGAAACCAGACGAGAATAATTGCATCATTTCTGCTTACCTATGGAAAATGCATTATTCTGAAGGTTTTGGAGCGGTTGGATAAAGGAAGTTTCCATTGGAATACAATATCATATCTGTGATATGCATGTGACGCTGTTGTTACTGGCTCTGCGGAAATGCATCTGGAGAATGATTATTAGTGTGGAAAAAATTAAAGAGAGACCGATGTAATGGTTATTGGCGTCAACCCTACACATATGAATTTTTCTCTTAACAACTATCGAATGATCGCGTGGCTACATTACTGAAGTATACGTGAACTAGTTTAGAAGAGGGAGGTTTATAATGAAATGCATATGTTTTCAGTCATGAGGAAGAGAGTGATGACAATCTTAGGAAGATATCCCCCTCCTCCTTAGTATTCCGAAAATGGAGCGTGGGATACCGCTGCTTTCTCTTTATATTAATAGTTTATTGAAATAGAGACGTAGGTTTCAGTAACTGCACTCGTGTATATCGAAACTCGATTCATGCTTTAGATGAGCTAAAGTGCTCCCGCATCGGATCTTTTTAGGACTATTTGTCTACCAATAATGAGATTTCAGACTTCTAAGCGAAGGAAAAAAATAGTTTAATATGTTTGTAGTAATTTGGATGCGACTGCAAGTGAAGTTATTATAAATAGTAATCGGCGAATGAATAGTTATAAATAATTAACGGTGAATTACAATAATTATATTGATGTGCTAGTAGGCCTCAGTTGATTGTTACACTTTCTGTATTTCTGACCTCTTCTCTATCTCCTTCCATGAAGTCTGATCTGCTAAGAGTTTGACTCCTAATCTCCGAAGACCTCTTAAGTTTCTCTGATGCTTGGAGAAATTAATGGATAGCGTCTACCCTTATGAGATATCAATCAATGTCAGCGCATCTTACAGGTTATTAGAAGAGCGGATATTTCGAAACCACTCAAAAGTTAGTGTGCTGCTTTTGGAAGTACTAATGAACAGCGAGTGCTGCCTTAGTATTTAAGCATTTCTGGTCGAAAGCGAAGTCACTAAATATGTGAAGCTTTTAAACGAAGTTCGTCGCCGAAACAAACAGAAGCGTTCACTTATTTTCCAGATTTAATTGAAACTATCTGTCGTAATGTTATTCAGTTAAACATGCGATAGTTACACGAAACGAAATTAAAAAAAAACAGTTTGAAGAAACCAAGTTATAATTATTATCAGAAAAATACAAGAACTACAGAAGTAATCAACAATTTTTCTGCAGTATCATTTAATCTGCTTCTAAATTCTTCTCTATTTCTTGACCGGGATACTAATTTTTCTAACCAAAATACTGCGTGTTCGAATCCCGTCGTCAGCATGTGGATGTCTCTGATTGTCTTTAGATTGGTGGTGACTTGCGTCGCTCGGTGAGAGATCACTCCCCTCTTATTAGTGGTTTAAGCTTCCAATAAGTGTGTGTGTGGGGGGGGGGGGGGGATGACCTCTTATATGTTTGATTATATAAAAAGACCAAACATATAAAAGTTCCTTGTTTGGTCTTTTGAACAGGGTTTCTGAAAAAAAAAAAGTGCGAAACTCTCTCGCCAAAACCTTAATTGCTGGTATTTTATGAATCGCTGCTTAAGTGATGCTTATCCCGAAATAAGAAAAATATCGTATTTCGTTATTTTTATATTTCTTCGTAACTGATACATGCTTTATTTCCCGAGGGATCCAATGGGTATTTCATCATTGCTAGATTTTTTCTCCTTTTTTGCTTGTTCATTGAATTCAAAAAATATCTAAGAGATAAAACTTGCTTTCTGATTTGTCTTGGCCATACTCTATGTTTGGACGAAATATTTACATTAAATAATACATGTGTTTCTTTTAATTATACTCTATGTTTGTTTCCCATCTTGTGGTTCACCAACTATTTGAGGTCTTAAAGATTTCGATCTGGCTCTCCAAAGGACCTGACCAGAAATCTTTTGAAGTGATGACTAAAGAACGAAACTTAAATAGTTCCGTTAGCCATTGAAATTTATAATCAGGTCGTGGTGGCCTCATACAGGATGACATTCATTCTCATGTTTCGGGATTCACCAACCAACTACCTGATAGATGAGTTCTACTGACCTGATAGCCATTTTGGACTTGGATCTCTAATTGAAGTATTGTACTGCAAACAATAACTTCGCTATAAATTACGGATAATCTCATTCTTATTCATAAACTGTTAGTTTTCTCAAGAAGTATACATCCGAATTTCTGTGAAGCAAGCATTTTGCTACTCTCAATCCTTATTTCTTCCAGTAGATGGACGTCTTGCATTGTCCTTTGGCTACTGTATAATGTTAAGTTTTGTACAGTTTAAAGCATATAAGTTTGGGCGAAGACAGGAACAGCCATCTAGCTTTACCCTTTAATATACTATACCACTTGAGATATTTCTTAAAATAACGTCTTATAAACTCAAGACGTTAAATTAGCTTGCCCGTACTAGACTTTTACAATGGCCGACGGCTTACCCGGAGGTGAACTTGCTGCTGTTACCGAGGCGGGCTGTACTGATGGTAAAGCCAGGAATGGAAATGTCATTTGTAAACCTAGTCAAGTTAAATTGAAAGGGGGCTCTACAAATATCCAGCGATATATATTACAATTATTTCTTCCTCCTTTCATTTTTTTTTTTTTTTCAATTCTAAGACCTTCGTGATAGGAGTATGACTGATTCATTGTGTATAGAAACATTGGAGGATTGAAGAATTGTGTACATTCTTGCCCGTCAAAATAACTGTGGTAACGAATTATTTTGATCTTGTCATAGCACAAGAAGAAAGTTGTCTTTTTTTTTTTCCTAATTGAAATAATTTCTTAATAAGAACTTTTACTGCTACTTACAGTAATATCAGTTTGTGGTCCTGGATAATTTCAGGAATATACATGACTAAATATTCATTAAAAATAATGAAAGTACGCAAAGTACGTTTTTTTTTTTTTAAAAAAAAATAGGTTTTCAGTGTTCATTCAAAAGTTGAAGAATATCTGCAACAAAAACCTTAAGTCGGGCACTTTGTTACGTTGGAAAAGTCTGGATTTCCATCTTGCATAGGGTGGGTCATTTGTAGAATGATTTTCAGAGTAAATTTGCTAAAAGGAAATGAGTTGGCATCATTTGTCTTCTGGAAACTGTTTTTGATGCACCAGCAAAACAAGTAATCGACCGGAGAACACACACAAACACATGATTAGCCGACAAAATACATTCACTTCATAACCTTTTTAACAACCACAGCCTTAAATAGGTGCGTATGCTCGCCTCCATGCCATTCTTTCATAAAACAAGAATTTAGTCGTCTTCAATGCATATAACGTAAAAACCGGATTCATTTCTGGCATAAAACGCTCATCACTGTGTTTCTCAGACAAAATTAGATTTGAATTTTTCTTCCCGTAGAATACTGCGTATTCTACGGGAAGGCTCTTGAGGAATGTTATTTCCCCATTCGCAGTTAAATCCTTCATTGAAAAGGCTCATTTCAGTCCTTCCCCAAAATTAATTCTGTTCAGAAGTGGAGGAGTATTTCAACTAATGGAATCTCCCTCTCAGAGTCCACATCCTGTTTCCTTCCTTTTTCGTCAAGGATTGTAAAATAGTTCATTCAAGTGTATGGCATACGTAACCTTTCATGACTGAAAGAATCGAAGTGTGTATTCGTTATGCGTAAGTTATTGGAGTGATAACAGAAACGAATTGTGTACATTTTCAGAGCATTTCACTCGTAGTCCATGTTTTAAAAAATACAGTGGCATTAAAATAGGCTGAATTTTAATCAGAGAGTAAAGAAATGTATAATTTATTGTTTAATTTGAATTTTCTTTTTTTTTTTTTTTCTGCCGTTCAAACTTTCCTGAATTAGCGTTTTGTAAACCTAAGGAAGTATGGGTACAGTTTTTTTTTTTTTTTGTTGAACTTAATTAAAAATCTCATTATAGGTTAAAATATTGAACACACGTGCCTAATAAAGGAAAAAATTAATTAAAACAAAGCACCAAAAGTCCTTTTCAAACATTTACACTCAAGCCTAACCTGGAAATTATAATCACTGGGCTTGCATAAAACTGTTCCCGGAGGCTGTAAAGTCTTCGAAATTCCAAACCTTTTCGTTATATAATTTCTAAATTCCAATTAATAAGTCAATTCTGGAATATAAGTTGGGTTTTTATTTTAGAAAAGTGGAAAATAACTGACTTCGTTTCCCAACAAACGATTTAAATCTAACTTTCCACAACGTTGCTTCCCGAATATACTTAGTGCATTTATTGATAATTAGAAGGGATGCTTGTATAAAATTCCGGTTTCAGAAACTCCGTTCAGCATTTTTTAAGTGTGTCTTTTATCGCAATTCATGCGTATTGTCTTAAACGGTAGATTCGTTATCAACAGTTGTTGCTACCTTGACTTGATGGCGAAATATTTGCAGAATCGTTGAATAAGTGCAGTTTTATGGCCATCCCTAACCTGGGTATTTTTACGCAATTTTCCTGTTTAATAATTCTAGAAGCCCTCTGAAACATTCGTAGTCGTTTGGGTAGTTTTACGAGAAATAGATTTTTCTGTCTGAATTGGAAAATGTATTCTTGTTGATATCGCACAGTCAGCGATTCAGAGACCGGTTAGAATTTTGATTGGTCATTCACTTGCGTTATTCCCATTTCGTTCACCAATCTTTGAAAGACAAATTCTTTACTCGTTTGGCAATTATTGAGCCATCTTTTAGGAATGCGGTACCATTTTCTTATTTCTTTATAAATGCAAGTTTGTTTATAATCAGTGACTTGATCGCTTGGCCGTGTGTTAGTTTAGGAAAGGCCTCGGTGGTGGAGTGGATAGCATCTCTGCTCTCCAACCGATAGATTGCGTGGTTAAGCTCGCTGCTGGCATGGGTACTTGTGATTGTCTAGGTTGCAGATTATTCATTACACAGTATGAGACTTCTTCCTTGATTACTGGAGGATGAAATGGCTTGAAATAGAACAGCAAGTGGGTCAAGCGTTAGGTAGTTTGGAATCTTACTCTGGGAGCCATGTTTATTCCTTAAACCATGTTTATTTTGTATCCCTTATCATTTAACCCTTAACGCAGCCATTGCATAACCATGCAATGGATGGTAACCATTGCATGGTTATGCAATGATTGCTGGGAAATAATGTGCTCTGATTAATCGACTCTGACACTTTGAGATACCGTAATACCATAGAAATTGCACTCACTTTTAATATTCGGAGCACTTTTTGGTTCGAAGCAATTTGATCGCATCAATACGGAAACTTAATCCTCAATAGCAGTAATTTAATTTAAGAGGTCCGTTTGCGAGACTCAAAGGCATAAGCACTCCTAAAGCAGTATCGTTTGATGAATCCAGATTCGAAATACCTAGTCCATTCCAGATGTTGCAAGGACTTCAGATCTGTTTTTAATCGCAAAAGGTATTCTCAAAGAAGAGGTTTATCAGGAAGGCCGGGCTACCTTTTGCACCCCGTGTTAATCCCTGCCCCTTTGTATCCCTTATTAATTTCTTCTATCGCTCCATCTCCTATCCTCTCTCCTTCCGACTGACCTTCCTTTTATTCTCCTCAGTTGTGCCATCGAGAACTTCAAGCTAAGCTTACCCAAATCCTTACTTAGCATGCTCTCCTCTCTCACATGACGTTTTGAATATGAGTTGAAGACGAGATATCAAAATGAACTTTGCCTGAGAGGTGTTCTCCGCACACTTCTAACGCTTCATCTGCAATATTAATATTTCGTCATTATTCTCAGCTTTCAGTCCATTTACTGTGCTGCAGTATTATAGTTTCAACAACTGTTAAAATTTCAGCAGAGCTGAAATAGCGTCAGGAAAATTGGGAACCAGGCTAGCGGGACTTATACTGAGAGGCGTCTGTTTGGTAGGGGAGGGAACTCTGTAGCCTGAGATCAGTTTGCTTAACCTCTGTAGAAAAATATCTAGGAGCTTCTCCCGTCGGCAAGGACGGACATTAAAGCATCCCAAACCTGAAGAATTGCATTCTCTTTACTTATTCAATATTAAATATTAGTCCCTGCGTTCTTGAGGGTATTCACGTTACTATAATAAAATAAACCTGCTAGCAATTGTTTACTATGTGATTTCCCATAACTATATATTTCTTTGTTTACGTCCTTTACTTTCGATCTGGAACTGCAACATCCCTGCAAAACAGGTTACGGAAATCATCTCTTTAAAAAGCGGAAGCGTCATCATGGAGTAGTAGACTCCTTACTAAACGAAACGGTGGAATTGCGGGAAAAAGCAACTTTACTTCGATTGGTTGTTCATAAAGGTTCATGAAATAAATCGATGTGCGGAGTGAAGACTCGATCCACCAAATAATTGTTCATCTTGCGGTCGGTTATCTCTTTATCCAAAATGGATAACCGACTTTTCAATCGGGAAAAAAATGGACCACAAATTCTTACAGAATAGTTATATACCGTTGATTTTTCTCCGAATAAAAGTGACCCTCTAACATTATGAACATTACGGGAAGAACTCCGTTACTGATTAGCCAAGTACCGTTGCGAGTCAGTGAGTACTCTTTTAACAAAAATCGTTAGAGCCAAAATTCGACCTACTGCAACTCCTGGTTTTAAATTGAATATTATTGATCCACTAGTCTTTATTCGACTGACGTTGTATTCAGCAAGACACTGACAAATCTGAAGCGTTAAATCCAATTAAAAAAAACAACAACGACTAGAGCACTTCAAAAATAGCGAAAAACGACTAAAAATGGTTGTTTAGCTTAAAGCTAAAGATCGCAAGATGGAATGGTTATGAATTTGAAATATAATTGTTTCTGACTTTGTTTATGGCCAATCAAATAACTCAACAAGTTATTTTATTTGGGTTTGAGGTTTACTCATAATTTGTACATAATTATTACAAAATGGAGGGCGTAGTAGATGGAAGAGAAAGTAAAATATCGCCAACACCGTTAGAGGTCGCTACCTTCAACCAACTTTGTCAAGGATTAATCTAAAAAAATGGCATCAGTAAAAACACTTCGCGTGTGAAACAGTGAGATTGCTTAACTGATATTTGAATTGTAGAAAATGGAAATCTCTCTCTGGAATTCCACCAATCGTATTGCAGCAGCAACAACAATAATTATTAAAAATTAAATCGGTAATGTAGCCGCTTCTAAACTTGTAACTCCTGCTTCCTTTTTTACATACGAAATATGAGATCACATATTTTAAATGTACCACAAGCCCAATAGAATAAAAGTAATTTCGGTAAAGTTTGTAATAGCTGCTTACGTAATAGGAATTGGTAAGCAGCTATTTTCGAGAAAAGTTCTATTTTGGAGAAATGATCTCCATGAACTACTTTAGAAAGCATAAATTACAGAAGTACATTCCTGTAATATCCTCTGGAAAAAAAAATGTAAACACCACATTTGTTGCCTTTTTAAAAGTAAATATATTGAATTTGTGATCGAAGCTAGTATTCATTTTCTATGCACTTTTTCCTTTCAGGTTACGATGAAATAATCATAAAGGGGAAATTTGATTTCTAAGAAGTGATCCTTCTATATAATAAAATATAAAATAGTTATTTTTTTGTAACGAATATGCTGCCAGTAAACGCCCTCAGCCATTAGGCTGTGGATTCAAATTCCACTTTGGATATCGCTGCAGGTTGATGATGATACAGTGGGCCATGCTCACACAGGCATTTGGTGCCGAATGTCCGTGTGGGTATATATTACTATTGGTTGTAATATATTTTTTTATGTAAATTGCGTGTGTTCTGTTGACCTATTTGTCTGCTTGCAGGAGAAAAACTCGAGTTTGCGGCAGATTAAAAAAAAAACTTTCCACCTACCTGTTGAAAAGCGCTGATAAAGGTTCTTCGCGTTCTAGACGGGAATCGAACCCGGGTCTTTCCAACCAAAGGGCTTCGTCTATGCCGACTGAAAACTGTAAGTGGGAAATGAATTTCGTAGTCACACATAAAAGTGGCTTCTCTAGAATTGGGTTTCCAAATTATTTACCGATTGCGATGACCACGATAGTAATCTTAATGCGCCATGGATTTGATCTTTTGGTAGAGTGGGCAACTAGACAACATCTAAAAACACAATTATGTGAATTTTTTTTCGGTTTGCCAGCGCTAAAAATGTGTCCTTATTTAGCACGAGTTACATAGTCATAAATCTCATTTGTACTACTTTATCAATATTTCTGACGTGGTTGCTGATAAATGAAATCATTTTTAGCCTTCTTTTTAGCGTGTTAAATTATGGGCTGTATAACGTTACACGTTTAATGGTAATTAATAATCAATGTGCATTAATTCCGAATGCAAATTTTATTATACAATAATTGTCACATTTAAGACAAATCATTTATAACGATTTTTTTTTTTTTTTTTTTTTTTGTTTAAAAAAATTACTAATGTTTCTTGTATAAGAAAAGCTTGCCTGTATAACAGCCGTGAATTTCACTGCAAATTAGAAATATAACTTACCCAAATAATACACAATAAGTAAAGATGGCGTATTGGTAAATGTGCATCGCCTGGGAAGAGAGAGAGCACACGTGACACCGTAGTAATCCTTTGCTTCAATGTTCTGTTATGTCGATGATGGTGTGACATCCCCTTGTGAAAATTAACTACGCCCAAGAAAACTGCAATCAACTCTCCGCACTTGCTATTCAAATGTCGGACACAATTTCGGAAACCGCGGAAAAATCTCATTTTGCATGCTCGCGCGACAAGTGCATTTCCTTTTGTGCTTCCTTCTGCGAACACCGCAAACTAACACATTCGGAGAGTGCTTGGGTTGTTCAGCACATGAAGAAAAATAAGATTTTCCCAGTCGACTTCAGGATGTGCCATTCTCGAGATTCATGAATGTGGACGCCAAAATATCGGAGCTGAATTTAACGGAACTGAAGCGCGATGTCATCTTTTAAATGCATTCCAATCCTTCCAAAATTTGAAATATTAAAATTAAAGCGGCTTTCAAACAATTGTGGTTAATCCATCTCCTTCGGCAGTAATTTCTAAATAACTGAAAAGAATGAAAAGTATTAGTAATAATTAGCTTAACCAGACTATTGAACGTACGATAAGTTATAACCTAAACTTAGGGATATGATTCATTCTTATTTTGCTAACTTAGCCATTTAAGTTGTCCGAAAGTTTGTAATAATAGTTGGAAATACTTACTTATGTAGCATTTATATTCCGTACTGTTAATCATCATTGTTATGGTGGCCAAAGTTCTGTCGGTTTGTAGAGGATCGTTCACTGGACAGATTGGATGTCTTGGATACAGCAACGCTAAATTATGAAAGTAAGTCAAATGCATTTGAAGGAAACAGGAAGTGGACTCTGATGGATGAAACTGTAAACGAATGTATGCTGCAGTAAGGAGGAAATAACCCAAAAAATATCTGGAGAGTTCAAATTTTAGATGGTTTAATTATGATTCCTTTTTGCTACTGGACAGTCCGTGAGACAGCGACACCTAATGGTCCAATGTGACTTTTTTTACTTCCTTTAAAATATCATTTGGACACCATTAAAGGTTCAGGGAAAAAAAAGGTAGGCGTGTGCCTGCACGCGCCACTTCCTTTAAAATGCACTGGCTCTGTCTCCTTATATTAAGTCTTTCCATCGCATTAAATAAATCTTTTGCTGGTGAGATAATTAAAAAAAATGGCAGTGATGCCACCACTTAGTTTCCGTATAGCCCCTGTGGAAATGCCGCTGTTTCCATAGTAGCGCTAGACCCCTCACCTCCCAAAAAAAAGTTAAGTTCGATTCTAGTCGCCGACTAGAACTTTTTTTTTTTTTTTCAGTCGATTCCGAAGTTAGTCAATACTTGGCAAAAGCAAGTAGGATTTTAATAACTCGCGATGGTGTTAGAAACCACGAGATGGCGGTAGCTTTTTACCCGAATCTTCTCTGGATGTCTGTGAAGATCATCGACAGCCATTGCTGACAATTAGATCAAGACTAAGGGCGAAGACCTGCCTGTCCAACAGTCTTCAGAAAAGTTGGGTCTCAACTACTTCGACTACTTCCTTTCAAGAAATAAAAGACGTTAGTCAATTTATTTACTTGTAGAAAACAGCCGGCGATTCACAACTGGAAGAGATTTTATAAGAGGTTTAAAATAAGTAATGTACTAATTTTGCGAGTAACATTTGTTGAAGATGAAAAATAAAAGGATAAAAACATACTAAATGGAAAAATGCAGGCACATAAATATTCATGATCTTATATTAAAAAAAAATAGCTGATTTATTACGGCGAGACCGCAGTCCACTATAAAAGCATTAAGGTAATTAAACATTTCGTTATTATCAGGCAAATTATAGATTTTTTACTTGACATATATCTTTTGAAGTGTTTAATATGATTTTCATTACTCGATATGCGACTACCATCTTGCTTATTGGACGCCCAGAGTGGCTTGAATTTCCATATTTGGTCTCCAGCATAGGATTCTAAGTCTACTAGGAGAGAAATTGTAGGATTTCTGTTCGATAGAGCGTGGACCATCTTTACCACGAGTTATTCTTGTGCACACTACATCAGAGTGACATACATATCGAGCTAAGTTTTTGCCAAGGTGAAGACTAGAAAAAGGAACAAGTTCGTTTTCCTTTTTCTGGTTTCAATTTATTTCTTCAGATGCCACAACAATTTCATTGCTATTTTTTTTTCTTATTCCATTCGGCATTCTTGATAAGTAAAATTAGATTTTTCTTAAATGATGGTAAACTTCTTTTCTGTGAAGGGTGAGGAGTATGGTGCAACCATTCCAGCCTGCCTTTCTATCAATCATTTTTTTTCAACATCCAATCGTTGAAGCATGCATTTTTTTTCTAACTTAAATCTAGCTCATCTTTGCTTTCTGAATTTTCATACGATTCTTGCCTTTAGATAAAATGCAGCTTTGACAAATTAATTTTCTTAGTAATGTCTAAGAAAATAATAAAAGCGAACAAAATGATGACTTTTTTCTGATTGCAATTATTTTTTTCAAGGCGACTCTCACCTACCACCAAAGATTGTAATCCTATCGCCCCACCATTGCTGGACTAAGGAGTTGGATAATCCAGAAACTCCAGAAACCAAACATACAATAAGATATTCAATAATTTGATCATTACAAAGGAAACGAATAATTTTTTTGAGTAAAAAATTTTATTATAATAAATTTGGACTGAGGCCGGACGACTTAAGATCTTTTTCTAAACAATACAATTTGCAAACATTCTGATTACTGCTTTTGATTGAAGGAATACAAATAGCAGGAAAGAAAGGGGAAAAAAATGAATATTGTTTATAATAATGGCCAAACAGTTTATAAATGCACGTCTCCAGCATTTGAGTACACACACAGATATATGTGTAATAATACACAGGAAAATCGGCCAGGCACACACGATATTTAGAGACAAAAATAATATTAGTGGCGACAGATGGCGCTATGTGTAGATACAGGTTTAGGTAGTGTAGTGGTGGGTTGTGTGACGTAGAGCGCCCTCTCGCCATGAGTCCTTGGAGGTGTTCGTGTAATAACTCTGCTAGACCGTGGTTTTGTATATGATGAGATTACATAGAATAGGAGTCGATAATAGTAATGGTTGGGAAAATTATTGATTTGTAGTGGAATTTATCCAAATAAAGTAACGACTGTCATTACGTACTTACCTGAAGAAAATAATAAAAAGAAGTGACGTAGAAAATTAACCCTTTCGCCCACTACAGTAAAATTAATAAGCGAAATGTACCCTGATTTTAATAACTGGTGTTTATTCTTGCATCGCTCTGTTGCTCATGACTTAAATTATTGCCGATGTGTCAACTAACCAGTGTTACTAGCCAAACCAAGTCTCTCCTGCCTGCCTAACTGCGTACATAAATCTTCTCAAATTACTCTACGTTGCTTTTTTTTTTTTTGGAGTTTTTAGCTGCAGCAAAACAAGTTGTTTGTGCGGACAACTTTATATCGTCGCGAGATTCTGTCCTCCCCTTTACTTACTCGCAAACACTTCATATATGTACTGTTTTAATGCTGGCTAAGAACGTTAATTACAAGAACGATTTCCTTAATTTCTTGAAGTTAGCTTCTACGACTACTTAATTCTTCTTTTTTTTGTTCCTCGACTCACACCATACCTCACTCACAAGCACTCTTGTTTTCATTCTTAATGATTTTCTTCCCACCTAAAACCGTGTTTACCCATAATTTACACTCTTCTCTTTCCACTAACGAAGTCCTATAGCACGTGTTTAATCATTGATGATTAAAATAATAAATATTTGATGACTGTTTAAGCGTATCCTAAATTTACTTGCTTAATTTTTCACGTCCGTGGTGAATTATTGCCTTTAGTGTTGTTTTCAAGTCCATTTTAAACAGTTTTATAATCTCTATTTAGCCAGAAGGTCTCAGATAAGATTGTAGAGTGCAATATTTTATCTGATATTCAAGATATAAAAGACTACTTTTATTACCTGCAGCACTGCGCAAAGCATAAAATTTGAAGGCCTTCTAGCAGAAATCCTACAGTTCTAGCATTGACTTGCATTCTTAAAATAACGTCAGTCATTACGTTTAACGTGTAAAGGATAAATCAATTCCCTCTAAGTGACGATAGGATTCTTCCTGAAAAATGTGCAACCAATATCTAGTTCATATCCAGTTATGAAGTAGCTGTTAATGATTGATTTATTTCGTTCGCTTTTATCCCCACTTCAAAATAATCGAACTTTCTACCGAATTCTTGGGTGGAAGATCGTTTAACCAGAATGCCGAAATTAATCGAGTGCCTTTTACCATTTTCTATGCTAGAAATTCTGCCCACTTTGTTTATCGATAGATGAAACAGATGCCGACCACTTAAGCAGAACCCACTGTTGCTTTCATGTTGCCATGGTATCGTGAAGCTTTGTCTCATCAATCTTGTAGAAAAACTTTCTCCTTCTCATGAAATATCTAATATTTTCCTGTTCGGATTCATACGTCTTTCCATTATGTAATTCATCTCTCTGTTTCTCTCCCCCCCCGCCCCTTTGGTCTGTATTTATCCGCTTCTTTTGTATCGTTATCTTTTCATCACGCATAAATTGTATCTCCTTTGCTATCAATATTCCTTGTTTGTTTCATTTAAACCATAAATATCTCTTCTACCTAAATTTTTTACGTATTCTTTAATTATTACAAATCTAATTTCTGCATGTATTTTACTTTATTTCTTTTTAGGAGTGTATATTTTTGAACCATAATAATGTGTGAGTGGGCATTGCTTTTTAAAATTTGCATTTTTTTTTTTTTTTTGGCCATCGCTTTACAAAATTCAATTTTTTTTTTGTTTCATTGTTTTAGAGTTCTTTTAATTGTTGCAAATGTTTTCTGAAATGTGTCGAATTATGCCATCTATATCTGACTTTTAATGTAATTAAACTGACACTTGTTCGTATTACTTTCATTTGTTGAGTGATTGCGATTAACTTCGTCTTTAAAGGTCATGATTTTGTTTGCTTTCGTGTGAAATCTTTTATTATTAATGAAAAAGGAGATTAAGTGGCTCTCTACCAACCATTTTCTCGATCATTGTTTATGTAAAAAAAAATCAGCTCACGCCTTTTTATTCCCGTATACGGGAGTAGGTGAGGCCATTTAGCCCTATCTAACTTTTGGAGACTGAGTGGGCAGTTCAATCTCCACTGGTACCAATCAGAGATAGATGGCCCAAGGCTATCACTAATTAAGCGGTACACAGTGAAGAGAGACGGCTCAAATGTGCCGCCATCTCGTGGTCCCTAACCCTAACAAAATATATTTAATGTCTGAAAATAATGTGGGTTCTACGGTCGATTTTCTTCAGTTTACGGGACGAAAAATCCGCTTGCCCGTGCCAGAGATCGACTAACTCGGGAACCGGTCGAAAAAAGGCTTAGAAAAATTTCCTCTAGTCGCCGACTAGACTCGAAACCAAGTCTTCCTTCGTGCGGCCAAGCGCCGTGGTATGCAAACGCCACATCCGCTGAACTACACAGGCTCCAGGTTTATGTGATTACTTTTAATTTTTTTTTCGCTTTATGGGTATATTTTATTCAAAGTTAGAATGAAGGAAAGGAGAATATCTAAGGATTACGCCTTCCAGATGGAGAAAGAGGATGGCGAAGTTGAACTAAATATTAAGATTGATCGTTTTTTCTCCAGTTTATATTAGTTAATAATAGTTATTGATCTACACTGACATGAATCAACAACAAAAAAAAAAAAAGAAATCGAATATCTGTTTCAGGAAATGGCGAATGAATTAAGGGAGGGATCGGTAATCAATCAATCATTTCTTAATTGCTCTTTTAAGCAGATTAAAAGTTTGAGAAGAGCAATCAACACAGAATTAATGTTGCATCCAGGATCAATCTGGAATTTGTAAAGTAAGCCGTTTTTAGATGAGCGAGACGACGTCTGGAAGGGAACGGATTTTCAGTTGTCGGAAAACCTGCGAACGAAATGCGTCTGTGTAAGGAGAAACGCAAATATTTCTTTAATTTCAGAATTCATGACGAATTCATGACTAATAATCTCTTGCAAAATGCAAGAGATTCAGATGTGAGGTTAAGAAATGAAAAACATGTAAATGATATAAGAAAACAAATGAAACGGAGCAACTAAGGCGCATATTCTGACACATAATGTTAATTCTCTCCCACTCTAAAGCCAAAATGATTCATCGTCTTATTGCCTAATATTTTTGCTTGAGCTCTTCCCAATTAATTTTATATGAATGCCAATTTTGTAATTTCATTGCCCAATTATGGGACAAACAAGTATGTGGATGACCTGATTATTGTTTAATTTTGTTTTCAGGTGCAATTTGTCTGTATTCATACTAGAGCCACCAGCTAAAAAGCCCTACATAATTGCATTTTTACTAGTAATTACCAAATCTCCCATCGGCAAACAACTGAAAAAAAAAAAAAAAAGCCGTTTATTAAGAGTATTTTCGGATGAGCGGAAACATACACTGATTACTGTGAGCAAGCAAAACATTCGTTACCATGGAAACATGACGTCACCACATTCTGTCTTAGTACAAAAACGAAGCAAACAATTGTAATATCAAGCAAAAGAAAAATATTTAGTCGTCATTGGTAGCCACTCGCCAAAATAATAAAATTGCCTTCCGAACATCTAATGGTGACTCCGGGGATGGCTGATTAGGGTCATGCGTGAACTACACTAACTCCACATTGGTGGCATTTGCTTCCCGGGAGTACTGATGGTTAAGGAGTATTTGGCCCATGCAATCGGATTCCTTTCTTGTTCTTTGGCTAAAAAAAAAAATCTATTTTGGAAGGCGGTGAAATGATCGTATAGGTTGTGGACAATCATACCATAATACTAGTATAGTTAGCCTTAGTCATAAAGACTGATTCTTGTTTTTAAGATTACTTTTAAGATTATATCATCTTCCTAAAATGCCCTCAAGGAGTACATATTAGGAATACTCCTGGAATACAAGGGAGGGTCCGGATATTATGATAGTATCACATACGTTAACATTATTGCTAATTTGCAATCTACAATTTTTCTCTAAATAATTTGCCATTTCTCAACGGTACCGTCAGATCTTATATTCACGTCCTCTAAGGCACTTTCTAACTTTTCTAACTACAATCAATCCATTTATTATAAAGATATGAATAATACTTAGTCCACGCAGTTATCCTAGTGGCTGTGCGCTTCACAACCATATGCCTGGGAAAGGAGTGTCCTGGGTTCGATTCCCGTCGCCGACGTGAGGAGCTTAAGGATCTTTCTCAGGCATAGCCAAGTTAGCCGGTCTTGGGCGTGGACAGCAGAGTTTTTTCCACCAGTTTATCCTAGGGTTTTTCATCCTGCAAAGCAATCAAACGGGCCCCGTGACCACACGCAGCTGCAGCCATAGAATATACCGAGAGGCTTAGGGCTAATCACCTTATCCTAGAGACGGGTACGACTTATACAAGGGATTAAGGCAAGGTTATTTGGCAATTTTCAATCTGGAAATTTGGGAAGGTTATCCCCCCCCCCCCCCCCGTGTTGTAAAGGATAGAAGACTGTTTTAAAATAAGATATAAATAATTTTTGGGACTACCTGGTGAAATCTACGGAATGGTTGAAATGATACGCTCCTAATCTCTTTTGATGTCAGTATAGGAGACATTCTTAACGGATTTTTACAATACATATTTCATTATGTATGAATCTTAACGATAGTTTTTGTATATTACATGTAGTCTTTAATAATTTACATGTAATCATATAATATGCAAAATTCATTTTTTCACAAAACTCAGTTGTGAACCTCTGATGGCAGATACTTATATGATACTTAATTAATTACTTGGATTAATTATCCGTATTTTCTTTTGAATGTTTCATACTCCTGTGCGAAACCTCGACGGCATGTCTGAAGCCATTTGGTTTCACCAGTAGCACAGATTACTGTCTCAGGATTTAACGACTTTTCCCCCAGCTAACTTGTTTGTAGGGATTTCTGTAGACTTCCTTTTATATCTTTTAACGACATTCTGGAAGCTTCAAGGAAGAAACGAATCTTTTGAGTGCCTTAAATTCCTCACACAACTAAACGCCCCATTAACTGTTCGCGAAAACGAAATGCTACACGAAGAATGGGGCTGATGGTGAATCTGGCCTTCTGTGGCTGCTAGTAGGTCGCCCGGAAGGCGACTCGTCGGTGTAGGGAAAAAGGTCGGGCGATAAAAAAAAAAAAAGAGCAAAATGCTCTTTCTGTCGAAAGATCGAGTCGATGCACATGACTTGAGTTAAAGGGTGGGTCCACATATATAACTGTTGGTGTTATAATAAAGAGACCTGAATGTGGAAGACTAAGGTGAACTTAGCCCGCTTTATCTGTACTTTAATTTAAGTTTACTAATAATTTAGAACTACATTTACACAATAAGTAATTTAAATTTAATGTAGCACCAATTACAATAGAAGAGATAGTACAACAGTATATACAATTTAATAATAAAAACAAAATGTATGTTTTTTTTTTAATTTGAAACTAAGGGGTGCAATATAACTGTCTCGGTTTCAAAGTAGTTCGCCATTTATGATAACATACGTATGCAAAGTAATTAACTTCCATACATTTTTAAATGTTCAGTGGCTTTGCACAATCATCTGTAAATCCTTCCACACACACACACACACACACACACACACACACACACACACACACACACACACACACACACACACACACACACACACACACACACACACACACACACACACACACAAGAATACGCAGTTGTTTGTTAACCAGACTATTTTCATCATGAATTGTAAAATCGGATAAAATGCTAATTACCACACTCGCAATCGAAAATAGCCAACAAAAATAATCACATTTCCTTTCTTTATTAATGTTAGGGTCAGAACTTACCCAAAAGAGTTGAGTTCGATTCTCGTCCCTGACAATAGGAATATTTTTCCCTTTGCAACTGAAGACCAGTTAGCCAGTCTCATAGCGGCAGAACGCCCCTCCTCTCCCCTGATAACCATTTCCCGCATGTGATGATGGAGTAGTGTAAGAAATAGGAGACCTAGATCTGTTTTGGGTTGGCTAGGAAGGACACGAATTACTAGATAAATATTGACATGATCTCGGAAAAGTCGGAAGCCTGGATTAGGCGTCTAAAGCGGGAAATAGGAAGATGCGTAGATAACTGATCGGAGTAGATCGACCAATGACTACTTTCAGAACTGCTATTCCTGGCATATTCAAAAGGTAATATGGCTACCGCATTTTTATTCCTACCCAAAATATGTGAAACCCTCGGACAACCCACAGATGTCAATATGCTTGAAACCTTTCGTGGATGGAATTCATTTTAAAAAAAGAAAATTGCAGTATCATGACTGCACTATAGTTTGTACTCTAAAAAACCTTATGCGTGTTTTTATGGTTGCGTGCTCTGTCCAATGGGGTCTCCTTTAACGAATAAGTGCACAGAAGTCTGAAATGCATGTACACTTCTTCTTCTAGCTTTACCACTCTTCATGAGTTTGAACTGCAAAACAATTTTAGCCATTCTTTTCTTTTCTGTGCAATATTCTTCCAATTCTTAACATTTACAGTTGTGAGATCTTTTTGTACATCATCAGTCCATCTTTTTCTTGGTTTACCTTTCTTCCTTTGACCTAATGGTTTCCATTCAAATATTTTTTTGACTCCTCTTATCTTTTTCCAGTCTTTCTACATGCCTCAACTACGTTATTCTTTGTGAGTTTATATATCTTACTATATCTTCACCATTAATTAGTTATTCAAGTTCATTATTTGTTCTAATTCTCCATATCCCATTTTCTTCTTTTATTGATTCCTATATTTTCCTTTCAAAGATTCTCAGTCTATCTATATCTTTCTATGTTAATGGACACGTTTGGCATCCATATGTTGTTACAGGTCTTATAATTGTTTTATAAAGTTGTAATTTAGGATTACAGTTAAGAATCTTATTACTCATTAGCTTTTTATAAATATAATAACACTTATTTCCAGTCATGATTCTACTATTAATTTCTTCGGATATATTATTGTTTATTGTTATTAATGAACTTAAATATTTAAAACTATCTACAACTTCAAAACTGTATTCACCTATATTATATCTTGTAATATTTATTGTCTTCCCACATTGCATATATTTAGTTTTCTGTTCGTTAATTTGCAATCCAACTTCTTTAGCGTTTCTATTAAGTTCTTCAAATTTCTCTTCTAAATCTTTTCTCGTGCGATTTATTGCTAAATCAGTCTGCATATATTTGTATTAATTTATTATTAATAAATCCTCTCATATTTAACTTGCTTATTATTGCTTCAAGTACCAAATTAAATAAACTTTCTGAAAGTACATCTCACAGTTTATTTCAAAGGGATCCGTTAATTCCCCTTGTATTTTAACTACTGCTTTGGATCCTTCTAATGTAATTTTAATTAACCTAATTAGTTTTCCTGGTATTTGCAGTATTTTCAAGCCATGTATCATTTCTTTTCTATTCAATTTTTCAAATGCTTGTTGGAAATCAATATATAAATTATGAAGTTCTATATCATATTCTAAACATATTTCATATATATTTAGTAGCATAAATATATTATCAATTGTGGATCTTTTATTTCTGAAACCACACTGGTACTCTATTACTGTTTCTATGTATGGTTCTAATCTTTTATATATCATACTTGATAAAATTTTGTATTCAATAAGATTCAATAATGTAATTCATCTTATCCCCTTTTTTATATATTGGTTGGATTATTCCAATTTTTCAGTATTTGGCATGTTTTCTTGTTTACATATATCAAATAATAAATTTCTTTCCATAAAATTTCCCCTGAATTCTTTATGTAAGTTCTCCTGTTATCCCATCTACTGCTGGTGCTTTAATACTTTCCATTTGTCGTATTACATAAATAATTCCCTAAAATATTCCTTCCATTTTTCTTTAACTAATTCTTCTCAGTTAATACTTTATCCTTACATCCTATCATTTGTGTATTAAAATTATGTATTAACTGTTTTAATTCTTTATAAATTTTTATAGTTTCTCTTTTCTTATTATACTGCACTATTTGTTCCACTTTCTTCTCCATCATTTCTTTCTTTTTACAAATTTTATTTGCCTGCTTTCTTTTCTCTTCATATTCTTCTCCGTTATTTCCTGTATTCCTTTGTAAATACTTTTTCATGATTTCCTTATATTCTTCATCAAACAATTCATTTCTATCTTTCCTATACCATCCTATTTCTTCTTCATCTGCATTTATGATTCTTTGTTGGATTAAGTCCCACATTCCTTCTATATTCTTTCCTTTTTCTATAGTTTTAATATTATCTTTTATTTTATTTTGATATTTATAAATTATTTCTCTATTTTGAAATGCTTCACTGTTCCATTTCTTTAAGTTTCCAGTTTTCTTTTGGTCTATTCTGTATATAAATTTAATTTTAACTAACATATGATCAGATTCACAATTTGCTCCTCTGTATGCTCGTACATCATTAACTGAACTTGTCCATCTTTTCGAAATCAGGACACGATCTATTTGGTTACATTCTTTGGTTGTTGGAATAATCCAGATCCCCAAATGTATCTTCTTATGTTGAAAACATGTACTCATTATTCGAAGTTTATTTGATATTGCTAATTGTATAAGTCTATTTCCGTTTTCACTGGTTTCTTCATGTAAACTGTACTTTCCAATTACTTCACGAAATACGTCTTCTTTCCCTATTTTTGCATTAAAATTCCTTAATATTACCATGGCATCCTTTTTATTTATTTTTTTCACGTGTTTCTTGTAAATCCTCGTAAAATTCATCTCTCACAATCTCATCAGTCGGGGCATACACGTTTATAAAAGTGATATTTAATTTCCATTAATTCGTAACTTGCAAATTCTTTCATTTATTGGCGTGAATCCTAAAATTAATTTTATTATCTTCTTTATAATAATAAATCCTACTCCATAATTTCCTTGTTCTTCAGCACCACTAGAATACGTAATATAATATTTCTGGTTTATTCTTCCTTTTCCTCTCCATCTTATCTCCTGTAACGCTGTAACATCCAATCCATATTTCTTTAACTCTTGCGCTATATTTTGCATTTTCCCCACCTGTAACATTACTCTGACATTCCATGTTCCAAAATTCATTAACTTTTTACTTTTCATGTATCGTTTCCTTGAAGTCAGTGCGGCTTCCAATTGTTTAGCTTTCTTAACAAGAGATTTTTTACTGGAATGGGTTGTTCGCCCATTGCCAAACCCCCAATCTGGAGGACCAGGCCTACAAATTTTTGTCCCCTGGAGGCAGGGTAGTCCAGCTATATCCCAGGCACCGGGTACCCATTTTAGTCGTCTCTTACGACATGGGCTACGTTGAGACTATTCTTTAACCCCGGTCACCACACGGGGGGGGGGGGGCATATACACTTATAAAATGTAAATAAATATTATAGCAGTTTTTATACACTTATAAATATAACACGTATGATGCTTCTCAATGGCAGTTCGCGTACTTTTAACAACCAAATTCTATCAGTTATTTCATCACTAATAGCAACTAACTTAAGAAATCAAAACTTTTATATAATAATATAATAACACTAAGGAAAAAAAAAACATAAACTGACTCAACATCAGAAAGGCCGTATATTACTCTCTGCAGCAGGAAATCCATCGGCACTTAAAGATTTTTATTCAAGGCATCTCGGAAAACTTTCACAAAGCCATTACTCATAAAGAAAATACTGACAGTCCAATCGAATATCATGGACTGTCAGTATCATTCCATTCTCTCTCCCCCCCTCCTCCTTAATCTTGTCAAGTCGTTTGAAACAAGCAAAGAAAACTAAAGGCTTAATTAGGTTATCCACCACACATACACACACCTTTCATTAAACTTTTGTATAATTATAGTCGGAGTGTGAGGAATGCGTTCATTTTGCTAGTATTGCCTGTTTTATTCTTAACGAAGGAATTTAATTTCATGATGGTTTTGTATAAGGCGAGTGCAACGTTTTGGTTGGCTCCTTGATATTGTAGGAATAACAGGAACCTACTTGCGTGTGAGTAGTCACCCTGCCAGCAGAACTATATCGTGAATCGTGTGTACACACACACACACACACACAGAGAGAGAGAGAGAGAGAGAGAGAGTTGCAGAACAACATGATTACGAAGTGAAGTATTCCATTTCGTTAAACCAGCTTGTTAATATCCTTCGGTCGGATTCAAATCTCTCTTTCACATACGAATCTTCTTTGACTTTTTCGTTATTTGAATAATTTTCATTTTCTTGTAATTCCTGGCAGACTTTTGAGATAACAGCCTGCAATTATTTGCTTTAGGAATCAGTAAAAGTCTCCACCTTCTTTTTTTCACACATACAAAGAAGACAGATTTACATTCTGTCACTATTATAGCGGAAGCTTTCTGTCAAACGTGATTTGGAAACAAAAAGACCTCGCTCCTATCTCAGTAATTGCTGAACTGTTAAACAGATTTGATATCATTTAATACAATTTTAATGAAATTCTACGTTCAAAGGAATTTTCCATCTCTACACATTAGTTATAAAAAGATTCGGTGCGCTCATTATAGAAATATGGCTGTAAAGTAACGAGGCTAATCGGCTTATAGGTTGAGAACATTTTGACTCGAATCAGAGATGGTTCTGTGTTAATTAAGTTGGACAGCAGATTTGTTGAAAAGTACGCATGGCCAATATTCTCATCAATGATCAGTAGCAATTATAAAAATGTGCGTTTGAAAGTCTCATTCTTTGTGCAGTTCGACTTATACTCGGTAGAAACTCATTTGTAATGAGTTTCTCCCAATTATGCTACCAAAATGGCTCAATTTAAACAAAAATTGATTATTATTAATTTCAGTTATTGGGGGGAAATGAAGTTAGAATATGTGAAATGAAATTGATTCAACCAGTCCGCTCAAATACTTCAAGAAAATGGAAATAATAATTCTGATCTCTTTGTAATGTTAATCGGAAGTATAATTAAAATTTTTAAATTCTAAATCATTAGTAGAAAGATTGAAATTACTGAAGTAAAAAAAGGAAATACGCGCAAATATTTTCGTGTTAGTTTTTTAAGTTCTACTGGAAATCTTCCAACACGTCTGCTATCCAACGTGTGGGATACAATCAATTCTGTCTTGTCTAGTTATCCTTCTTTGTTATATCTTTATATTTCAAGTTATCGCAGCTCCTTCTCTTAGTCCCGAAAGGGCCTGCGAACATTGCTATTGGAGTTTCGTTATATTTTTGGCAAAGCGGAAGGACATTTGCCCCCCGACCACCACCGTGTTTATAACGACTTCTTTATAGATGGTTTGTATGTGTGTGTCGAGTCACGGTGATTAGCGTGCTAGACACGCTTCGATGCACCTCAATCTCCTCCCTTTCTCCTCTCGTTACTCTCAGCCGAGAACTTGGATGCAGCAGTAGCATTATTCTTCTTCTTCAAGTAGAATGTCTTCTTCCCTCCTTACTGTTGACTTTGGGTGGTTCGTTAATGACTTCGATATCACCGGCAGATGTATGGCGCCCCCTCACAACCGATTTTCCTGCTGTTTGAACGTGTGTAAAACACACTTATTGTTATCTCAAATTTGCGAATCTCTGTAGCACAAGATAAAAGTATCCAGAGAGAACTAAGAAGCTTTTTTTGGAAGACGAAGAACAGCATTGAGAGGTCCCTTTCTGTTCATATCACTTTTATAATTTGTGATAAGAAATAACGCACAAGAAGTATTAAAATGTCATTTTTTTTTTAATTTCTGAGAGCACAGATATCTGAGGGCGAGTATCTGTGCTCAGATACTTGTACAGATACACTGTGTTCGTTCTTATACATATTTTTAAGAGCATATACCGAGTGCTTCACAATCGGTTGAAGACGTTTAAAAATTTAGCAGAGACGTGCGCAATCTGGCCTAACATTCAACATTCCTGATACGTGAAGAATTCTAAATGGAGTCGTGTGGATACTCAAATAGCTTTTCTGTGAATCACTCAAGTAAGCACGATCGAATCGATTATTATTCAATTATCAGTGGGAAACATTTGGGAGCATTTTTTTTTTTTGGTATTTGAATGCTTTCCCATAAAAAGAATAACACGGTCATCTCCATTAGGAGGTGACCGTGTTATTCTTCCTTAGTTGCTTCAGCAGTAATCTCCAACTAAACCAAACCTGGGGGAGGGGGGGGTTGTGGCAAGGGATCAGTGATGTAGTGAAAGAGCTTGCAGTACGTAAACACACGAATAATAGTCCAAAAATCAGAGAGTACGTGACAAAAATGACTGCATAGGTGGCGCTGTAATAAATTATTTTTAGTTTCTCTGTTTTTATCTTTCCTATCTTCGCATTCCGTTACAAGAAAATAACGTTATAAATAAAGAAATTGTATGAAGTGTGCAGACTTCTGTGAATTTTGCTCCTCTTTCTGACCTAAAATTTATTTAGAATTCATAAACGAACCGATTTCCAAATAAGTGTTTAGGATTAAAACTTTTTCATTACATATAATGCAGACTCTGTCAAACATTCACGCAACATATAACGCATTTATATTTTCCAAATATATGTAAAAACTATTCTTTACTGAACTAATAGCATAGAAATCATCATCTATTTTCCTGATCTGTGGATTCGGAGTAAATTCATCTCTTTAAAAGAAAAAAAAAAAGGAAAAAGTGACATCATTTGTGACTGGAATCAGAATTCCTGAAAATAAAAACGTGACATTTATTGAAGGATGGTGTTATCGATCCATTTTGTTATCAAAAATGTGTCAGTGGACGACGTCTGTAATGCAATACTTCAAGATCATGTCTTTTTGGTTTCTGTATTGAAAAGAAATGAAGGCATAAAAAGTAGTAAACAAGCAGCGACACTGTGACTCCTGGAATTTTTTGTCAACTTTGGAAGCAAACAAAACACTTCCCCTTGAAACAACAAACGTCGAGATTATTTATAAACTAAGATATGCTATTAATATATACATTTTCACATTCAAGAAACTGATTTTAAATATAATTTTACAAAAGAATAAGCAATTCTGAAATTTTGAACATAACTTGCTACTCTGAGCACGTTGGATCCAAAATGACATGCGGGCCTATAGGGGGGGTGGGGAAGTCTAATTGATCGACACTCATAAAGCCAGTTTTCTTGACCTGTGCTTATTGACTAAGATTTCGGAAGACGTCTGTCATTCATGTGCCTGTGTTCATAGGCCGGTTTGTCTTCTGTGGGAGTAAAAACGTGTCGAAACACTCTAATTTTTTTTATCCAAAATTCAAGATTTTTCTCGCCTGAGGTCGGTAAAGTAAGCCTTGGTTGAAAAGGTATAAAAATAATTTCTTCTTACGCGATTCAACACAAAAAGACGTCCACGCTGTTAGATTTCCTTGTGCATAAGTGGCAATTTAAATTTTACTTCATTTATTTTCTGAAAAATTTTCCACATAGTTGCAAGCTAACTACTGGTATTTAATATGAAAAAGTAAACCGACAGAGACCGATGTGGCGAAATTATTTCGCATGAAATATCAAAGCTAATTTTTTTCAGTAAATATATTTTCATCTTTCGTTAAATGGCATGATTTTCGTTTTATACTTTTTCTGTGAAGAAATACCAATTCATTACCGAATTTTTGTATACTGCGCACAGCTTCAGAGCTTTCACAGCGATATATTACGAGATCACAGTAGAGAGAGAGAGAGAGAGGGGGGGGGAGCTGTTATCGCACGTTCAATGCAGCTTCAGATTTGCAAGCTAAACCTAAAGTTTCTTGTTTACTTTGAAGGAGCAAAAGGTAATAAAAAAGGTCTTGAAATAAATTAAAGTTTGTTGCCGAGGGCTATACGAGTGATTCTAACGACGAGTAATTAGGCTTTTTTTTTTTAAATTTATTTTTAAACATTTTAGATTGAACAAGTGCAAAACCGCATATGCCGTGCGGATAATTCACCAGTGCGTCGAGCTCATTGCATGCTGTGATAGCAAGTCTTAGGAAGGCTGAGACAAGTTGGGATGTTTACGAGTGCCAACTATGATGTCAAGAATAAACAGTCTACGAAGCAAGGCTTCAAGAAATGTTTACGAAGGGAAGATTTAACAAATGTGCTAAAAAAACTTGAGGACTGAAGACAAAAAAAAACGATTTAAAAGTATGCTGTGATTGGATTCTTGAGTGGTTTTTACAGTGGCGAGACAAAAAAATCTTTTTAAAAAACAGCATCAGCAGAAGTTGAACTGAAAGTCTAGATCGGTTTCAATAACCGCATCGAATTCAGATTTTGCCTCCTTTTATTTTTCTTCCCCAACAGACAAGACATTCCGTGAAGTTGTCACCTTTCTTAGGATTTGTGTTGTAGTCTAATTGCGCGTAGAACATCTCTGTTAGTAGACAGGTAAGTGTGTTATCTTTAGATGTGTTTATTTCTTTTCTGCCATTGCTAAGTGACAGGACAATAAGAAGAGAAACTGGAGCTAATTAAGTGGCATGTTACGATGTTTACTCCTCGAGACTCTAATGAGGTGTTGCACAATAAATCTGCAATGTTCACTTAATTACTGTTTGTTTTTTCTCCTTCCTCTTGTAAAACGACTGTGATAGTTTATTTTGGAAAAGGCTGATTAGTGGGAGACCTTTAGCGAAACTTGTTTAAAATCTAATTTATTAAAAATACTGACTGAGAAGGAAATTATGACATTAAAGTGCAAAGGAAGGAGTATCTCTATCCTGCCCTCCCTCCCTCCCCAGACGTTAAAAATATAACTGGAGGTGTGCATGCCTTGTGATAGCTTTTTACCACTCGCAATGTTGCTACGGTGACTCAACGTAGAATTGAATATATGCATGACAGTTTCATTTTCTCCAGATTTATCAAATATTTTAGCCCGAATTTCTAAGTCTTTGATATTGTATTATACCTTACGTTACATTAGGTACAACGGTGTGTAAATTCTTTTCAACTCTATACAAAAATGGAAGAAAAAGAAAAAAAAAAAATTGCGAGATTCGCAAACAAGGATTTCTTTTGATTTCAAAAGATGTATTGAACATAGAACTGCGTGATTCTGTTTGTTCCCAGTAAGATACAGTAATTAAAAACGTGTCTGAAAACCCTGATTGGGGCGCTATCCTGTGTGTGGTAGTTGTACTTCGATAGGAAGTGCGGTGATGGTAGTGCCGAGGGAAAGGGGGGGGGGGAAGCTACGGCTGAAGTAAAGCAACCAATATAATTAGGGCTATTCATCATGCGTGCATTTCCGGTCAGTTGCGTGAAATAAAACACACACTGCCACCTCTAATATAACACTGGTTATCTCGCCTTCAATTAAATTTCGTTCTGGACGCATTCGAACCAAATTGTACGGGGTCATCATTGAATTATCTATAAGCTATGGCGGGAATGACCAGCGAAGTAAGAAGGGATGGATTTCCTCGAAACGAACACACACACACACACAAAATTAATATTTGGAAAAACAACTTTTAATAATAATAGTACTATGAATACTAATAGTAGTATTAATGTATAATACTAATGGTTCATCTAATAAGAATAATACTATTTCCTGCATCCTCCGCAGTTAAATATCCTGGATAAGTTGGTGTAACTAATTTTCAGTTACTTAACACGTTCATTGCCAATCACGCGATATCGCGCGATGCGAGTTCTCACCAAACGACCGATCACGCGTTATCGCGTTCACGTCGCTAACTAAATAAAAAAATAAAAAAAATTTGGCCACCACGAAATTCCAATTTTCAGCTTGGCAATGAAAGTGTTAAAGGGGAAAAAAAAGCTTATTAAACTTTTTTATGCTTCCCACCCACGAAATTTGTAAACCCATACGTAATACGCAGCACGCTATCGGAAAAGAAGGAATGAATGAGTTAGTAAAAGAAACTTAATCTCTAAATTTAGTATTGGACTTAAAAAAGTTGCCCGAGAAGTGCCGACTCTCGGGGTTACCTTCCGCTATATTTGCATTTAAATCTATATTTGATTATGTGAATCTGGACTGGGCTTTGATGCCGTTTGACCCCTTATCAGAAAGTCGGCAGCAAATAATATCTCGCTAAGGCTTGCATTTGGATCGCATTTCTAGGAAATATCTGAGTCGAATATCAGAAAGATCTCACATGGTAATTTCAGCACTCAACCGCCTCCTTCCCCTCACGTAATGAAACGAACTTATTACACGAGTCCCTAAATACAGCGAAAGTAATCTCGAAGTATGATCGGAAAGCATTTCGTTTGAAGTTGAATGCAAATTTATGTGAAAAGATCTTTCCTCGCTTACAAAGCAAGAAAGGCTAAAAATTAAGATTCTTCTCTGCGATCGCAGCTGTAAATAAGGAAAAACTTCGTCAATGTTATTTCACTTGCGTTGTACTGCAACGAGGCAGAAAATGAGATAATCAAATTGATCAACAAATGTCATCAGAAACGTTGTTAAGACGTCAGCACCCAAACTGTTTACAATTCTCGAGTTATCCCATAGAAACCACTACATTAACCTATATCTCAACCTCCGTAAACGCATTCCAATCCTCCTGTCTCTCCCCACCTTTAATTCTGACTGTCTTGAGTCCAGATATACGTTTAAAATAAGGCGGCGATGATAAACAGCGCCGAAAGTGCTTTACGGCGAATTTCCATACTCATTACGACTGTTTATTAGATTTTAACTAAAGATTCTACGCGCGCGCGCACACACACTTGTTTATCAAATTAACCTAGTAAAACTATTATTCTCGACAGACAGGATTATGTACTTAGAAGCAGGAAATTAGGTAATAACTGGGCCGAAGATTACAAACCATGTCGTTACGTAACAAATCAACAAGCGTATTAATTTTTTTTGAAAACGAACAACAAAATAGATTTGGGATTAGAGAATTAACTGAAGACTAGATAGGTTATTAACCTTTCGGTCTTCGCTATAAATAAACGTCGTCAAGTAAAGATCCCATTACGCCCTATAATCAGGACAACGGGCAACTGAATTAGCTAAACTGCGCAGTTCGTGATTGGAAATAACAGCCATCATATGAACTAATTCCAACATTTCATTAGCTTAATAAGTAATTTAAAACTTAGATGGCGGTGATCTACGTTCATATCTCATGCAGTGCAACGGTGTTTCTCTAATCATGTAGAAAGACGGGTACGAAATTTAAATAAAGTGACTAATCTTAATGTAGTTAATGTTTTAGATTTCGTTAAATTTGACTCTCTCGGATACACGCACTAAGCGGCATAACGACATATTCCATCTAATTGACAGACTGCTGCTAAAGTTTGTTTTATTAACAGTTGTTTTGGAAATTGAATAATCAAAATGGAATTGTTATGATACGCGGTGCTCGACCTATGCAGAGTTTTCTGTATCTTTTTATTTATTGATTAGCGCGCTCACGTTTATCACGCGGATCACACTCGTGATGTGCTTCATAAGTTAAATGAAAATCAAATAATATAAAAATTGCAAGCATATACAGAGAATCACAACAGATTATTTTACTATTTTTTTAAATTTAATCTTAATATTTTACGTAAAATATTTCAGTTGTCATCCAAATAAAAATAGCGTTAGATTTATACACATTAATGCGATTACAACAGTTTCAAGCGATACGCCAGTTGCCCGGATCGTTTTATTGTTAAAACATGGGCAAGTTTCAGATTGAAAGTTATCCTTTATGAACATAATTTAATACTTTCCTATCTTCGCCACGGTCTTATTAAAAAAAAAAAATCGCACAAAAAAATCGAGCATGAAGTTTGGTGACAACGATTATGAAAGCACTGCTACAACGAATCTTTTAAAACATTGTACATAAGTTTAAAAATGTCAGGATGATGTAATAAATGAATTATGAATATGAATGAAAACTATCCAAAAAAGGTATCCTCTGCTATTAAATAGTTTAAACTAGATAGCAAAAAAAAAAAAAAAATTAAGTAAGTAAAACAAAAGATAAAGGAATCTAAACGCGAGTATTACAAAACTAAATTAGCTAGCTGCGAAATAACTACAAGGAATTTTATTATCAATTTACTTAGAACTAGTAATGAAATTGGTCTTAGTTTTTTACTGACACAAAAAATGACGAACTAAAAATTAAAAGAAATTACGCGCCTCACCACGAACAATTTTAATACAAATGGACTCGATTTTTATTAAGTCTTTCAAAATAATTAAGACACGATTTTTTTACATAATTAAAATATCATGAAGAGATTGATGGATAGTAAATGCTAACTCTTAACGTTATGTAACTGACGCTAATTAGTATAAAATGTGCACTGATCACTGCACGCATACACTGCGATGCAAAAAAAAGTATTCTTCCCGCCCTGTAGATTGCGTTTCATTGCACAAAAGTGTAACTAAAAGCAAGCTAAACTACCATAGTAGTATATAGAAATGGATTGTTTTAGTTAACAAACTCCCGCAAAGTATTTTCCTGGGTTGTGTTGTGATTTCCAGACATTTAATGACGTCAGCCAAAGTCAAAGACGATAAACATTGATAAATGGTCCAAAAATAGACCACAATCCGAAGGGAAAAGTTTGTGTGCGTCTCAGTGGAGCCAAAACAAAAACACCCAAACTAGCTGGAAACCGATGACGAAACCGCCTCAAATCACCGACGAAGGTCGCAGAGATTACCAACACGTGGCGAAGAACTGTTTCGAAGATGTAGCCAGTTTGGAAAAAAAATGTCGATGCTTCTTTGAAGGTACAGTGCTCATACAGGGAATTTTTCTTTACCAAATGATCTATACGGCACGGAGTGCTCCGATTCAAATAATCAGAACGATTGCATGTTGCAAAACGACATATTTGGTTGGCTCCGCCTGAGCCCAGTCATCCCATTGAATGAAAGTTTTTAATGCTTTGTAATCTTTCTCTTGAGAGGGCTGTAAAGATAATCATCCACCCCCACAAAGCACGTGTATGGGCACTCGATTTCTGGAGCACATAAGCGAATTGCCATCTTCCATGGTCTTCGCCGCTTCTAAATCGATCTGTCACGAAAGAGCATGCGTAGAGACGCGTTTAAGCGTGTAGTTTGATTCCATCAAACAGATGAAAATACGAGTTCGTGTAGGAAGAGTATGTCACGTTGCAAATCTGTTGCATTTGTAAACGTATTAATTATTACGGTTTTAAGATTTTATTCAATGCATGCGTATCAGAAAGTGGTTCGAACGTTACATAAGGAGTCGCTTTTGTGTGGACATATAAGATGGAAAAAAATCTGACTTCCACGATGTTTGTACCTTTATTTTCATCACATTCATTAAGCTACCCTCGTGTCCGATTCCTTTTGAGAAATTGTATGACGGTTGGGGCGAAAGTGTTGTTTGTTTGCAGCTCATAGAAAATGACTGTTCTCTGCTACTTTCATTATTGCTTTCACGATCACCCCCCTTCGTGTTGGGAAACAGAGTTCAGCATTTTATAGTAAAGGGAGATGTTTCCTCTGATATGCCAAGTATATCTTTTATAGACTTTGCTTTCAGCTAAGTCTTCTTTTACAATCGAAAAGTATTTCTATTAAAATTAAGTGATGCATCCCGAAATGCAATCTCCAAACTAGTGCTTGGAATCACCGTAATCATTAATTCCCAAAGGAAAAAAAAGTCTTCACTTGTGTTTCGTGTTTGTTTGGCAGATTTCGGAAAGCTAAACGAAATGTTGACTTGTCGTTAACTGCTTCCATTTACTTGTTTCTTTGCCGAAGACGTATAAAAAGCAAGTACGACCTCCTTACGTGCGATACCGCACATAATACGAGGACTCCAAAAGGACGCAAAGTACGTCTCAGTCATAAAACTGCTGTTAGAAGCTATTACAATCTAATAAATACAAGTCTCCCCCTAACGGCTTCTCTCTGCTATCATTCACTTTACAATAATGTTGCAGAATGAACCTCTTTCTGTCTCTCTCTCTTTCTCTCGCAACGTTTTGTGAACTTCTCATTATTTTGTTTTATATCTTTTCAGGAGATCGGCAGAAGGCTGTACGACCGTAAATCTTTTACGTTTCCTCGTGTATATAAGTGACGTCTTTATCCGATAATCTCGGCTGTTCCGTATCTCATCACTTCTGTAAGAAGATACGATCTGTTTCTGTAGAACCTGCCGTCCACAATCCGGCCTGCAAGACAGATAGAGCAAACAGTGTAATGGCAGACGATGTTGACTCCCGCGGCGGCATTAGGGAAGAAATGTTATTTTCATGCTCTCCAAAATCACCCTCTCGTCTCACCGCTGCTTTAAGCTTGATCCATTAGCATGAGAAATGCGGCCGCTTCCCCGTAACAGACAATACTTGTGTAGCAATATCTTCTTGGGGAAACGTCGTATCGCTCTCCGCTGCGGCACAAATTACCTCGAGAAGGAAATCCGTGCTGGGAAATTCTCCCCAATCGACGTCTATTAACATGCAGAAGAAGGAGGAGGAGGAAACGTTTCCTCGGATAAAACACAACCGTCCGCGGGCGACAGTTCGAATCGGACGCTGTCATGTGCTGTAGAAAGCGTCTCAGCTGCGGACCGCGTGACTCGGTCGTCGAGATGTCAATATTTCCCGTGTTAGTGATGTCGTTCGTGGCACGTTGCAGCGTACTGGCCGTGCCGCCGTACGTTTGTCAGCGAACTGATGAGGGGACTGAAGTGACTGTCACCTGCCGGATAAAGGCCGCATCACCCACTCTCGACCCACGATCGCTTCACTCTGCCACCAAACTGTCTGTCATTTGCGATGACATCGTCGATGAGAATGATTTGATGAGGTCATTTTTGTCCTCCCCTTCGAGCCAGCTGCAAGCGTTGACGGTAGAACACTGCAAGCTGACGAACATGACGACGAAAATAATGTTTCGGATGCTGCCTTTTCTCCGTAACCTAACGGTCCACATCCACGTAGACGGCGAAATGATTCTTCCTGAAGATTATCGAGAAGGTCTTAGTCTGGAATTCTTGGACTTGAGTTACAGTGGACTCGGTGAAATTCCGCAGCAGTTTTTATGTAGTTTGACCAACTTAACCGCGCTGAATGTGAGCAACAACAAATTAGGGGACTTTCTGACCCCGACAGATGATTTCGAGTCCTGTTTGTCGAACATTGACACGCTCGATCTTTCCCGCAATCGACTGACCAATCTTCGAAACTGCACATTCTGTGGCCTTCGCAAACTGAAGGTGCTTTCGCTGAGCCACAATCAGATTTCTTTCATCTCTGCGGATGCCTTCGTTGGTCTGCGACGACTTCAGACACTCGATCTCTCCAACAACCTCATCACCACCTTTCCTCCTTCGCTTTATCGTTACTGCACCGAGCTACGGGAGCTCGCTGTGGTCAACAATTCCCTCTTTCTTTTATCCGGTGAGATGCTGGAAGGCCTTCATCAACTTTCCGTATTGAATCTCAGCTGGAATAACCTTTCGGTGGCATATCTCGGAGAATTACCTCGACTGGCTGTCCTGGACCTCAGTCATAATCGACTTAGGGAAATAAACCGAGATTCGTTTCGGAGTTTGTCCAACCTACGAATTCTTTACCTTCATAACAACCGGATCTCTCTCCTTGCCGATCATTCTTACGCCTTTCAGAGCAACCTTCACACACTTACGATGAGCGGAAACAAACTGACCAGTATCGACGTTTTCGCCATGAATGGTCTCGGCGCCCTCAACTACTTAACCCTCAGTAACAATTTAATCGAGATTTTGCATCCGCAGTCGCTAGGCAACTGCTCCTTCATCAGAAACCTCAAGTTAAGAGGAAATCGCTTGCGGTTGTTTCCGGAGGCAATCAATCTATTAAAGGCACTGAAGCATTTGGATCTTTCCGATAATTACATAATTGACTTGAAAAATGCCGAATTACGCCAGACAGGACAATTAGTGAGTCTGAAGTTATCTGGAAATCACATCCGAAATCTGACCAAGGGAATTTTCAAAGGTCTGCGGTTTTTGAAGACCCTTGATGTGAGCAGTAATTATCTGGAAGCTGTTGAGAAGGGAATGTTTGATGAAGTCCCTCAGCTGCGTGCATTGAATCTTAACGAGAACCACCTTTCTGATATCAGCGGGCTTTTTAGAACCCTCCACCATCTGACGTTCTTGAACATTTCCCGCAATAAAGTCAAATGGTTTGATTATGCTTTGATACCTGCTGGACTTCATGTACTGGATCTGCACGACAATGATCTGGACACGCTTGGTAACTACTTCCGTTTAGAATCCGTGGTCCAGCTTCGTTATTTGGATGTGTCCGCCAACATACTAACTGAAATTGGAGTCACTTCGTTTCCTCGCACTCTTGTGGTCATCAAGGCTAGCAGGAACAGAATCAGAACTGTGCATCCTTTTACCTTCTACCGCAACCTGAACTTGTCTCTAGTAGACCTGAGGTATAACAACCTTCAAAGGGTCGATCTGAATGCATTTAGAGTTAACGCGAATCTCAACTTGCTCCAGCGCCCGAAGTTTTTCATCTCCGAGAATCCCTACGTCTGTGACTGCAAGATGGAATGGCTGACGTGGATTAGTTCCCTTAACGACACCACATATTACCCTACAGTTCCTGATTTATCAAATGTTCGATGCTTGGCACCATTACCCAGGGGTCAAGTAACACTCCCTGTGTCAAGTGTTACTTCTTCATCTTTTCTGTGTACTTACAATAGTCACTGTTTTGCCCTTTGTCACTGTTGCGATTTTGATGCATGCGACTGCGAGATGGTATGTCCTGAAGGCTGCACTTGTCTTTCTGACCAAACATGGAATTCTAACATAGTGGACTGCGGCAATCAGGACATTTCTGTCATTCCGACCACAGTTCCCATGGATGTGACAGAACTGTACTTGGACGGAAATTACTTAAAGAATCTCTCCAGCCATCCCTTCATTGGCCGAAAAAACATGAAGATCCTTTACTTAAACCAGAGTAATGTTGAGATAATACACAACAAGACCTTTAGTGGATTGAGAAATCTTCATGTACTCCATCTGCAGTATAATGACATTAGCGTCCTTTATGGACATGAGTTTGCTGATGTGCCCAATCTAAGAGAGCTTTATCTTTCCCATAATTCCATACGCTTGATAAATAACAATACTTTTCTACGTCTGGAGCATCTGCAGATTTTGCACTTGGACCATAACCTAATTGTGGCCTTCGAAGTATGGAAGTTCAATTATAATCATCGCCTTCACGACATACAACTGGGAAACAACCTGTGGACCTGCGAATGCGACTTCATGGAGCTTTTCCATTCCTGGTTGTCTCTACACGAGCGGCACGTCATAGACCGAGACGATATTCACTGTGTCGTCAATGGGAGAAAGGAACTCGGAGAGCATCTTCTTGGAGCTAACGTTACTGCTTGTTCTTACTACTTTCCTTTACGAGCTTTTGAAGCGCACAGAGTAGAGGAATATATGTGGATCATCATCGTGCCATGCCTTTGTCTTGTTCTCGTGCTGCTAACTGTCCTCTCCTACACTTATCAGAAACACATCAAAATTTGGTTTTACACCAAGTACGGTATCCGTCTGTTTAACAAACGGACTGCAGATCCACCAAAAGACAAGGAAATTCTCTTTGATGTCTTCGTCACGTACTGCAAAGAAGATGAGGCGTTCATTCTCCAGATTCTAGCCGCCGAGTTGGAGTGTGGGAATCCTGCTTACAAGTTGTGTCTCAGACATCGCGATCTTCAGCAAGAACTCGAAACCGAGGAAGCCGTTTCCGAGGCGATAAGACGTAGTCGTAGAACAGTAGTTGTAGTTTCGGACCAATATTTTAATAGTGATAGGTGTCGCTGTGAGCTACAAAGTGCCCACCACTCGTGTGAGTACAATAAACTGCAGAAGCTGGTTGTTATTGTGTTGGACAGATCGGCCATGCTAGAGATAGATAGGAACATCAGGAAATGCTTACCGCATTCGACGTTCATATCGTGGAGAGACAGAAGGTTTTGGGAAAAACTGAGATACGAACTGCCTAGTACAGCTCTGCATCAGAATAAACATTCGAGGAAATATATTTCTCAGTTCGTGCCAGTGAGCCATCTTTGCCAAGTGATATAACAACAGATCTGCCTTTCGATTCTTGTGTCTTTCGTCATTGGGATGTATGTTACAAGTCAGAGAATCCGAGGTAAGTTTATCTTTTGTTTCTTCCAATGATTATTTGTATTGCTCATATATTGTACTCGTTATTAATGCACGTGCCTGTCGTGGAATGTGCTATAAATGGGCCGAAGTCACGCATATGCGTCTGTTATTAGTTGACCATGATTTATGAATCAGCTTGTATGTTCCTTGTACGCTGTAACATGGCAGGAACTTAAAAGTTAATAACTGAAGGCATAAATTTATAAAGATTGTTGTCAGTTGGTTTTTCTGCAATTTCCAGTTTTTGTTATGGCAAGGTAAGCATTTCGCAAAATGCATCAGCAAAATAACTGGAGAATACGGAACTTGTTCTGTTGTTTTAAGCATAAATAACTAGAATATTAAAAGATTTTCATTATATTAACGATCACCGATTAACAAATTGAAACTCGTTTTCATAAGTGACATTTATTTAGGTAATTTTAACGTATTTCGAGATGCCAAAGATTTTTAAAGACGTCTACATACGCACTTTGCTTTTTTTTTTTTTTTGAAATATTTAAATTAATACTTTTCTATTGTCACAACTCTTAAAGCATGCAGCAAAAAGGTTTGAACATGTCGGAACGAGCTTTACGGCAAGAAATGATGCAACACAAATTCATTTCTTTAGCTCTCGCTGGCGCCAAGACGTCTTTGTACCTCTTAGATCTTTAAATTGTTTTCTACTGCATTTTAATAGTTAAGAAACTTACAAAAATACTGCGATCAATTTTTTTTTTATGTGCCGCTTGATTCGTTTACAAGTGTTTAATTTGTACGCATCGTGACAATCAAGGACTGTATGCTTACATTATTTTATTAGGTGTGAAACAGGAATCGATATGAAAAGTAAGGTCGTCATAATTGCTGAACATCTTATAAAGTTAATTTGATTCATTGATTTTGGGAAGAGGCCAGTCTAGTACTTGTGGGCTTCCAAGTGATGTGTAGGGAATCAAAAAGATCATGCAACAGTGTTAATGGTGTTTAATTGCAGTATCTGAAGTTACCATGAAAAATAAACAAGCATAACTTCCATGTCATAAGACCAGTCCCCCCCCCCTTCACCGCCAAGAATTGTGTAATTGACAGATGACTCTTCTGCTTCTAGTGTAGACAGGCAGATACTGCTGTCAGACGAAAGCATTTGTGAAGTAGGGAACAAATTTCTTCGTCTGATTGAACAGAAGAAATAAGCAATCTTATTATAGATTTGAATTCATCTAAAATGCCCGGATTTCTTCTTCAACAACACAACATGCTTATTCCAAAAGCGAATATTTCCATTCTAAAAATAGAAACAAACTTTCAGCTTCATATTTTGCCTCATGAAACTTAATGAGATTCTGTTTCGAGTAATGGAGAAAGGAGAAATTGAATGATGGGAGGCTTCTGTTACATTCCTTCATCAAGAGGACATGCAAAGTGCTTCCAACAGGAAACGATGTATTTATAAGGGGTTTTATATTCGTTCATCTTTAAAATTCTTTTCTTTCTTATTGTAAATGTAGTCAAATATGCAAGTACTCGAATTCTGGATACTTATTTTATTTTATAAAATTATTAAGATTTTTAAATTAAAAAAAAAATGTTTTTTTAAATTTCCAGACAATAGTTAGCCAGCTTAGATTTTGACATATTTCAACGAATAATCCTCAATATTGTGTGGAGAAGATTCCATTTTCAAATTCTGTGCTGTTTTTTTATATCTTAGTTACAAAATTCTTGTTGATCAAATTAATGTGCAGGAAATAGGCAAGTTATTGCGAACAGTAATTATCTCAAGCATCACATAAAATAAATCTAAAACGGAATACGAGAAGTTAAATTTGGCCCAAAAATTTGAATTCCACATTCTTTAAACATTTCATGTTTAATGAAGATGCGTGTGTTTGCAGGCATAATAATTCTTTAAGGATTATTTTACTTGTTTTTAATTTTGAAAACAAAGGCCCCCGTAAAGTTCATTTTTCATAAATGACAGACGTGTGCATGGAAAAAACTATGGAAAGCTATCGAGCAACGTTATTCTGCTTTCATATCAAATGCCAGTGTATAATCTTGAGGAGCGCACCTGGCCATTGCCCATCTGTTTCCTCACCCCATACGGGGGGGGGAGAGAACAAACAGCTCAAAAATATGCGTGAAAAACTTATATTTAGAAGTGACCGAATACATGCCCACAATTTAACTTTTTTCTTTCCTCGTCGCTTCGAAAGTGAGGACGTGGTCCACATGCTCTCTTCGTTTGAGACGGCGCTAGGGTTCTATCAAGTCACTGCGATAACTATTAAGTGACGTACCGTAACACGTTGCGGAATATGCTAATCGCTTATTCCTTGACCTCCTGTAACTCCAATTTAGTGTGTCAAATGTTATTATTGATCTACTTTAATTTCATCGATGTATTCAACAGGATTATTTGAAAACATCGAAAACGCGTCATTCCCGCCCCGCCCCCATTTTTCTTGTGATGATGTTCACAACCGGTTGAACCAAATTTGGAATATAGTGATTTCTTAAGTTTTTTTTTTCCTGCTCTCCTAAGATATCGGATTAAATGGGACGGGGTGAAGGGTTTGTATATTCATTTTAGAAGAGCTCTACATGTATCATTCCCCTGGTTTTTCTACCAAAATTGGGATAATATAGCAGGTTTTGATACTGCTTAAAGTCCTTTAAAAATTCAGCCCAATCTAACTAAACGAGCCGACATAACTCTGGGGTGGTGGGGGGTCTCATTCGCAGTGGACACATCTTTTACGTCTCATTCAGAGTTCGACCCAATTTACAATACAGTTATTGCTTACGTTAGTAAGGTTCCCGTATAATTCAACCTTAATCGAACACCACCCACTATCAATTCACTCAATACGAGACTTCTGTATATACACGAATTGTACGGACGTGGGATAAATATAGAATGCTTGTTTTTTTTGTCAGGAAAAAAAAAAAAAAACTTGTCCACTAGTTACGACAAACGACACTCTTCTTTTTTTCTCAGCTGAAAGATGATTTCGAAATGATTAAGGAGCACTAAGGTGCAATCTTCATTAAGGTAAATATTTTGCTTTTATTTTAATTAACTTGGATAGTTTCGGACTTCAGTGACATTTTTTAATCTTCTATTTCAGTTTTTAACTTAAACGAGTAGTGATCTACATGGTAATACTAAAGTAGTCTGCTGTCAAATAAATGTTTTTGTCATTTCATTTCAAACCAGTAGAGAGTACGAGGTGTTTAAGTGCGATGATATCATCGCACTTAAACGCCAGTTAATATGCGATGATATCATCGCACCCAAAAAATGGCTTGGTTGAATACACTTTAAATATTTGCATACGTTTGTCTTAAATTTCTTTTCATTACTGAATAATTAATTTTTGTTAGTTATTTTTATAAGGCAAACAATTCACCTGTCGGTTGAAAAAAGGAATTGTTTGTACAGTAACTCGGCTCCATTCTTGAGAAAGAGAAGCTTAAGTTTAGTTATTTAGTATGCTATCTTGTCTCACAGTTCGGGAAGGATTTGCAAATGACAACCGAAAGATCATCACGTGGCTCTATTGACAAGAGAATCTCACACAAAAACTTGGCTATAGAACGTATACGCAGGAACAAACTTCTTATCAGATTATTACCCGAGTTTCTTGTATGAAGTGCTGATTGTGTGTCGTCGTATTTCAAAACACTTCCTTCTGTCTACAGATTTCATCCCGAAGCTCTTTTAATGATCATGACATCTTTTATTGGATGTGACGTCGTTTAAAAGAATCTTCCTGCGAAATTCGTATCTATTCGGCTAAGTGGAATCGAGAAGTTCGTCTGGCCGTGGAGAAATTTCTCCGTCACGAAACTGTGTTATGAATTAGTAATGCCGTGAGAAGAAGTTCGCAGTGTTATTCGCCATATCTTGACATTTCAGACAATCTAATATCTAATTCCGGCAATTCTCTTGAGGAAGAAGTAAAGAAACAATATACTCCTTGACATGCTTCTTTCAGATGGAACATGTCCCGTGCTGACTTTAATGCTCGCTCCCTTTTCTCCTTCCTTACCGAATTGTTGCACGAGATATCCGCTCGAGATGGTTCCACTCATCAAGCGTGACATTTACTGTTGTGTCATTCGTAGATAGCTCATTTGCTTCGCGCAAATGCCAGTCTCTGCAATTAGGTTTGTTCTCAAAACACCGAACTCGCTTGTACGGAATTGGTTTGCAACGTTATGTAATGCTATCTCGAGTACTAACTGGGGTATGTTTCATTTTGTTGCTATTCCTGTATACATTCAAGGCGAAATAGCAAGAAATGCATGTATATCTTCTGTATTTATACTATCACACTTGAAAAATAATCTTTTCTGTTTTTATCTTCGCTATGTTCTTTGAGTTATATTTCGCTTCCAGACCTGAATATCTGTTACATAATTTTGTATGTTTCGGTACAGTGTTCTCAGTTAATGCTAAATTGTCGAAATGTATTTAGATTTTACCTTGAATATGCGTGGTGTGATGCTGCGAAAATAATGTAGATAAGTCAATTTGAACTGAAATGGAAGAACGCTTAATGGCTTATGTCATCATAATATAGTTCGTGCTCAGCAACTGAATTCTTACTTAAAAACTGCTTGCTAGACAACTAGAAACGGATACGTTGAGCGATAAATCTCCTTACATTTGTTTAGAAGTGGATTTGGAAAGCATCCCAGCGAATGATTCGAGCAGGCTTGCGTTGTCCCAAATGTAAAGCATGGCGAGTACAGTATGGGACTGTTTTGTTACTGATACTACCATGAACGAAGAAGTGTACCTCTAGGGTCTAAGTACGCGCCACTTATGGACTTCTTCAGTGTAAAGGAACCTACTCGTTACATCTCAACATGGCGAAGTGTACTCTGTGGCTTTATCTGAGGATGACCTGCCTTTAATAGGCTGGCCAAGTCATAGCCTCGATTTCACCCGACTGAGCACATGTGAGATGATGTGGGGACATGAACCTCTTCAGTTATATTTCGCTTCCAGACCTGAAGAGGTCAGTTGTATTTGAAAGGTATACCATGTACACTGAATTATGTTGATGCTGGCCTTAGGTGATCCTACGTCTTATTAAATATAACACTTTGATCTTTGTTACTCGAGTTGTTCCAGTGCTTTTGGCATCATTTGTATCTCAGTATGGATAAATCGTTAGCACGACTCATCTTGCTTTCATTTATCCAATCATATATCGACAGACTATTTGCATATTTATCCTGCTTTAGATGATTACATTACGCAAATCAAACAAGAAAAAAAAAGTAAACTAGAAAAAAATTACCAGTTTTGTAATTTTCACTAAATTACAAAAACCGAAGCAATAAGATAGTCAAATGACTTATTTAAGGTTAACACAAGGTTAAGGGTAACGCCAACCTTAAACTTTAGTTCTTGATATCGCAATCATATTATCGTTCCTCGCATTTCTCTTTTTGTTTGCACTGCCTTCGACTCATCTTTATTGAACTCATCGAATGTCTGCAGTGCTGCAAAGAATTAAAACACCGGCAGTTATCAGGTCATGGAACCATTCTGATGTCTTGTCCATGTGGGTATTATTACGCAAGAATCGGGGGGAGAGGTACGATAAAACAAAATTCGAGGAGAAATGTGAAAATAGCCCACCGTTTTAATGAGTAATTATTTGGAAGTGTTATAATAAAATAATTTTTCAAATGAGCCTGTTACAGACGGTCACTTAACTGTCTTCTCGGGATGTAGTCATTAGCTTTGTGTTCTTTTAGAAATACACTCGACCAGTTTCTTGATTCTGAATTCCATATGAACCCTGTAGGTTGAACTTACTCATCCGGAAAAAAAGTGTTCCAGTGACTGAATTCCGGTTAGTATTTTCTTTTGTCCGTTATAAACTTATCAACAACACAAACAACAGTATTTCGAGTCGCAGTCCCCTAACCGACGTCTAATATTAACGCTACTTGCGGTAACTATTTCACCAACATTCCATTGTCGTTTCGCTTCTCGATATAGCCTAACGATTTTGTAATGATAATCGCTTCAAGTAGCGGTTTCACGTTTCCATAGAGACAGTCTCTTCCTTTCACATTCCAGATTTTGGAATTGCCATCACTCAAAGCAGTGCTGTTGAATGATGGATTCCATTTTTCCCCCGATAGCTTGTAATGAATAACCTTGCTCTTGAAGAGCAAGCGCGATTCTGTTTTTCAAATGGTGTTCAACGCCATCATGCTGACAAGGCCAATATGTTCGCAGTTTCAGCTTTTATAACTGAAAAATAATAAAACTGAGCTTGTATCAATATCGGAGATTTCATTAAATCAACTATCGCATCGCAGTAGTGATATGAAATTCTATCACTTCATATCGGTGCTGATGTGTTTTCTTTCTAAATATATTATGTTTTAACACATTTCTACCAAAACGAGGTTTACACCGATTTTCTACTCGTGTTGAATGTTTAAGTGAAATAAACACACGTCTCCAGATAATAAATGCTAACTCAATTTATTTAGTTAATAAATTATTGCGCTAATATTCCGTCGTTATCCATTCCATCATGTGAAATGAATAACTAAACGGAATATCCACCTAGAAGAACACAGGAAGTAGGTCCATTACCTGCAACGCAGCCGTTCTGGAGTAGTTGACCGTGCCATAGATAAATCAAACTTTATAGAATCTACCTCAGAATTGTAACAAACGCCAAATCTCAACAAATTCAGCTGCCTCACATTACTTTGTATTCTGGGAGACCATCATCGTGAGACCTTCACGTTTCCATCATTGTACCCGTAGAGGGCGCCAGTTAGAACTAGAATCTCTAGAATTCGTACTCAGTCTAATGAACTCCCATAGTTGTAGTTACCACCATTGCCCAAAGTCAGTAATCGCGTCATGATGAACAAAATAAGACATTACGGGATGGCTATAATGGGAACTGAGCAAAATATTGGAAGCTCGTATATAATACCAGTTATCCACTAAACGAAACATTAGTATTATTAGTTGATAAATAGTTGCGTTCGGTATGGGTCTTTTACATATAAATTTACGTAAAATTGTAGATTAAAGTTGAACAGCAGTTTAAGAAAAGATTCTTCTCGTGGCTATAGGGCATCGCGTTTACTATTAGTTGCGCTAGTACTAGTTTTTTGAATGGGGAAAGAAGTCATACTACTCGTATTTCGTTATGTTTATTGAGTATTTCTTATAAAAGCATTCAATTTAATTAAGGTCTCATCTGTTTTATGTGCGTTTTGCGAAATGCCTCCAACCTATTATGAAAGTTCATATTTAAAACCTGTAATGAAATTCAAGCGATCCCATTTAGGTTCAAAATGGCGTCTAGGTTTGCTTGCTGTGCCAAAAATGACTCGAGTATAATAATTCTATTTTAAAATCCATTTTTTAATACTTTTCTTCCCTTATTTTCATACCTTTTTTGTTAAATAAATGACGTAATCAAACAAGTGCAGTTAAGACTAATTTATGTATAAAGTAATGGCATTCTGCAAATCTGAAATAAACTCATTATTTCATCAGTATCGACCACTCGCTAATCCAGCGTATAAACCTGTTTCATACTTGAATCACGTTCGCATTTATGCGAGTCATTAATTCAATGTCATCTGCAAAAGTCCTCTAATCGCTCCCCGTGATTTAACAGACACAAATCATTTAAACGTACAACACCGTGGTGGCTCTGCAACTGATCATATGAATAATATATTCGCAACAGACTCTTTTAATTTTGTCTTCTGACATTTCAGAAAATTCTACCGAGCAACTTCTGGAATATTAAAGATCTTGTTTCTAAAATTAAAAAATTTCAATTTATTTCTCATTAAAATTACATTTTTTAATTTAAAGTCGAAATATTTTATTTTTGTATTTATAATCGGATTTTACATTGAATTATTTCCGAAGAGTTATTTGGTAAAAAATAAAGAAAAAAGTTCAAATCAAGTATTTATCGGGCAGCTATTTCCTTTTCATATTTATTTCATATTTAAAGTACAAGCCATTAGAAAAAAGCAAACCAGGACATCCTCTTAAAAGATTCAACGATGACTTCTAAGGCCGGAACAGGCCACGCTAGGCCCAAATCCTTGATATGCATGACGATGATATTTATTAGGAATAACGTGCGTATCTTCCATATTTTTATTTGGTTACTTGGAGTGATTTCATATTGGTTGTACGAGGTCTTGTTGCGCTTGAGACAGCAACGAAATTTGCTGCAATGCACCTTGTCCGGTAATTGTTCTCCCAATTTGTCTCTTTCATGTGGGTATAAACTTTGAGTTTTAAGCCGGTAAACTCTGCCATCTTCGTAAGACACTAGCTAACTTACCTTCGATTGAGAGGCCTCATAAAGGTTCCTCAATTTTAAGATGGGTCTTGAACCCAGATCTTTTTTCCTCTCTCCACTGTGACAGCATGTTGTTTGTCCTTACGAAGCTTCCAAAAGTGATACAACTGCATATTTTGACTATCTTAAACGCCCCCCCCCCTTCTTATACTAAACATCCAGCATGATCCAAGCTGCACTATGCTGCATCTAGAAGATCCTTCACCAACTTGTGAAGTAAACTTCTCCGTGCAGTTTGACAAACAGTTGCTCTTCCACCACCGCTCTCATTACTCCTGTCAACGTGTGTGAATCCAGTGATGCAATTAGCATACGCAGTGCGTCACTGTTTCTCGCTTTCGTTTCTTGGATTTCATTTTGAACGTTAATTAGTCTGTCCTTTCTAAGGGCATTCTATATTGATAAGGAAATGTAAATCTTGCATTCCAAGAATATTCTGACAGTTTCTCTAATTTAAAATGTCAGCGCCACTCGTAAATGTACTTGGACGTTAAAGAAGTTGCATAGATACTTTAGTCACGTATGGCTGTCTCCTTAGTGGTATCAGAGAGCAATCGGATAATATTTGTTAGTCTCTCTTTTCTTGAGAAATGTAATCACACTTTTGCAAAGTACTAGCAGAGTTTTTTATGACGTTCTTTAAGTACCTATGGAACAGTGAATTACTGTTACGCATTCTAAACTTAAAATATTTTGTAGTTTTTACTTTGAACTTAGCGATGAACTTTTCGTTTTACATTTAGATGCGACTGAAGAATAATTGAAAATGTGAGAAGGGGGATAAGTTTATGCCACTTATCCGAATAAATAAACAAACTCAGTAAATAAACTCAAACCAAATAACTGTGTAGTAGTTCGATTTATTCGGATCAATCGCATAACGTGTGAAGGATAAACTGTGTTCGTTTTAAAAGCAAGCGAAACGTAAGAGATAAAGATTTGAAGTAGTGTTTATAGTGTCTCGACTCGGGGATTAGATGGCGCGACCTCTGGTAACTGGTAATAAATTACCAGGCAGCTCCTATTATTTACATGGCCAAACCGTCCCAGAATGAGTATATCCTAGTATGAACTATAATAATAAAAAAAAAAGCCCTACTTTGCTTTTAGCTTTTCTTTACGATCATGAAACAGACAGAAGAACAATCATAATCACTGCATCGTTAACAGCGAAATATTTCTTGAGATGAAGAAGATTGCATTATAATCTCCCGGTATTATATTATAATTGGAAAGTGATTACAATGGAAGGCTGCACGTTTCAAAGTTAACCGACAGCGCATACCGAAGCGCTTGTTTTAACTGCACAACCTTTTCTTTGTATTTCCCGTCTGATATAAATGAAGGATCTTCATTTTACTTACCTGAAGTATATGTAGTGAAATTTTCTTAGTAGACTCCTTTCGAGTCCGTCTTATTTGCGAAGTGTTTTAATAATAAGGAATTCTGGCTTTTAATCAAATGAATTTCAGAAGTGTTGAACCCAGGTTTCTAGTCATTCTCTCAGTTTAACGGTGAATGAAATTTCAATCAATCGTCATAATTTTTTTTTTTTTTAATTTTTTTTTTTTTTTATGCAATGCATTTTTATAAACTGCAACTCCAGTCGCATTGCGCATTTATAGAAATGGGGAAAGCGGATTCGAAACTTGATAGTTTGGTTGATGACAAAACTTCGAGAATTCCCTGTACACTACCCTACAAAAGGGTCCTCAGATGGCGGACGGCAGTTGATTTCATCTTACATAAGTCATCTGTGTAAAATCTTTAGTTTTTTTTTTATGTGGACAAGTTTCCTTTATTTTGATTGGTGGACGTTCAAATTCTGTTGCACATTAATTAATCAGCGAAGGTGCGACATTCGAGTGTAGTGAACCTGAGCAGTGCCCGTAAGTAGTGTTGATTTAACTAAGGGTTTATTAACTGCGTTCTATTGTAATAAAGTAGATTTTTATAATGTTTACATAGTGAACAAGTGAAACCTTAAGATATAACTAAAGAGAGAGAGATGAAATCGAAAGTCTAGAGTAGAGGAAACAAATAAAAGTAACGAAAGTTAATTTAAAAGATAAAATACAACGGGAACAAATTCGAAAATGAAAATACCCTTAACAAATAGCTTCAACTGACCCATAGTGGGATACTGGGAGATGAAACATTTGTACAGAACTGCATATGATCAACTCTGGGATCGAAATCAGTTTTTTGTTTTATTTTTTAGGGTCCGTTTTTGAGTCCCAAAAGGACAACAAAACGGTGATCTGCAAAACCTATAGTATAGTACTATGTGAACAACAGGTTAAGGAAAAAAGGAATCTGACGTTTTACTTGAACAGCTGAAGCTTCTGATCTTTTCTAGAAGACAGAGTGAAGAATGTTGCTCCAAATAAAAGAAAGATGGAAAGAAAGTGGAAGAAAAGAAGTTAGTTACGCAGGTTTTGAAACTGCATAGATCAATGGTCGCCAAAGTGGTCGATATCGACCCCCAGGGTCGACGGGTAATATTTAATTCGGTTAACTTGGATTACCTCCATCCTGAATGACAACGCAATTAAGAGTGAATCGTGGGAACAGTGACATGAATAGGACCTATGAGATGGAGCAAGGCCATGAAAATAGTTAGAGGCCAATCAAGTAGGCCAAAATAACGTATTTACCAATAAATGGATGTTGTTGGTTCCTGCCCGGTCGACGCGGCGGGAGCGAGATTGCAACATGTTTTTATTTACTTATACTTACACGTATTCTATCCCACTCTCATTTTTGCGCATCGACATACAAGTGAGCGTTAATGTTCTAAAATTCATCAACATACATATTATAATTCAATCGTTATTCATTCACGAACTAAACTTCTATGTTGAAGAGTTGAGCAGCACTGGTAGTAATACCAGTGATATTAATACCAGTAGTTTATTAATATCAGTAGTAATACCAGTGATATTACTAGTGATAGTAATATAATAATATATACTATATTATACATACAATAAACACTGTAACTATAAAATAAACAATCTAAAAACTCGCATAAGCGTCTTTTTTTGCTTGTCCTATTATAATTACATAATAGTAAAATAGAGGGGGTCGATAAAAAGTCAAACTCTTGAAGGGGGCGACGGTCAAAGAAGTTTGGCGACCCCCTGGCATAGATGTTGGTACTGCTAGTTGCTCGTGTTCTTAGTGTTTGGAAAAAGAGGAATGATAGAGGCCAATTCGGAGAGTATTTTTCCTGAAAATACCCACAGAAGAGAAACAAGACAGAAATTGAAAGTCTATGAGATAGTGGTTGGAGAACCTGTGAGAGATGGATCATGAACCATCCAGAAGAGGATAATTCGATTTAATCGGATTATATGCTTCTAGATGACATCTTGTATTTCTCTCTCTGAGAGAGAGAGAGAGTTACGCTCAACATCCCAAATATGGGAGTAGAATTCCAAGGTTCGGCGAATTTGGAACTTTTAGAAGGTTGCACAGGTGAGAAGTGGTCTTTAGTGGAAAAAAAAAGACACGTCTTTTGAGTCTGAACAGGCTATGGATGTGCTCTTATTTCCCCTGACAGGGAAGACTATAGGAAGAAGCCAGCCTGCCCGCGCAACTAAATCTGATCGTGCGTAGAGTTCCAAGTATTATCAAATGGGGGGGGGGGTCGACCCATTTGTAAAGGATAGAAAGCAGACTAAACGATAGTAGTTTGCTCAGTAGGTCTTTGTGCCAGACATGACAAAATACCCTAGAAATGTGACAGCGAGTACATGAGCTCTTGCATAGCTTGTGTCCAGCACAGATGAATAGCGATGGCTAAGAAATTATCTGTGGATCGAGAGTGGCAGAATCATATTCCTGGCTACTAATTAGCTGATAGGCTTTCAGGTAGTGAAACGGTTTTGGTGACATTCTTCATGATTTTGAGGATTGAAGTCAGAGCATCTTGGGTGATAGTTTGGGTAAATTTTATCACAATTTTCTAAAAATGGGCTAAATGCAGGCTTGTTTCTATTCTGTATATATACAGGGTGATCCAAAAGTAACAGAAAAATTCAATAATTCGAAAAGTATAGACAGTATCACGATGCGGTTTCACAAAAAGACATGGGATTTTTTTTTAATAATGAAAACTTTTATTGCCAAAATAGTTACATTTATCACCGACAGGTGGCGCTGTAGCTGTCCCGTAGCTGCTGCCTGTCTCTATTTAAACAGATCCGGAAATTGTGGAAATCCCTTTGCATCAGCCAAAGGTGGCAGCGTGGTGTGGGTTCACTGCGTCATTCATTGTAGGTCCCTTTTTCTTTGAGGAAGTCCACGGCGGTACGTTTCGAACTGTTTCTGTCCCACGCGAGCGTGCAGTGCTTTTAAGAGACAGCATCATTCCCTCCTTGCAAGAGAGGCAAGCGCTCCATAGTGTAACATTCATGCAGGATTGAGGGCTTCCGCACATCACAGGTCCTGTCCAGTACCTGCTGCGATCGACATCTGGCGATGACCGTGTCCTCAGTCGCTCGTTCCCGCACGAATGGCCAAGGTCCCCAGACCTTACACCTTGTGACTTTTGGTTATGGGGCTACTTGAAGTCACAGGTGTACAGAGGTCGGCCGATGTCATTGGCCATGTTGAAAGAAGCTATTCGCCATCATGTGACAGGAATTACAGCTGAAACCCTCTTCGATGCTGTGCAGGGTGTCGTGCCACGTCTGACGTCCATTCTCATGAATGACGGCCGTCACATTAAACATTTGTAATCCTAGCTGCGTTGCGCCAATGTACAAACTACTGACACAACTGAAGCGCCACCTGTCGGTGGTGGCAAATTTAACTATTCTGGCAATAAAATTTTTTGTTATTAAAAAAATCCCATGTCTTTCTGTGCATGTCTGTGAAAACCGCATCGTACTACTGTCTATACTTTTCGAATTATTGAATTTTTACTTTTTCTGTTACTTTTGGATCACCCTGTAGATGCTAGTCAAGTAAAAATTGTAAGGCGGTACTGTAAATTATAAGGAATTACTGTTAGTTCTAGAGCATGAATTTTTAGAACAATAGAAGGGATACCATCAGCAGCAGGTGATTTGTTGGTGCCGAATCTACTCAAGATTGTTCTCATCAGAAAGAAGTCAAGATGCAGCATAGATTGAGCTGTTTTGGTAATGTAGGAAGTAATTTGACGTGGAGGTCTATGCAGCAGTTTGGAGGAGATGAAGAATGATGTCAGGAAGTGTGGCTTATATCTGGGTAATATATTACGATCGGGATGAATGGAAGCATGGAATGGACGAAGTTGCATTTAGTGGCCCCGAGACGAGACCAGAAGGAGAGGCTCAACCGTTATCTAAAGAGGAGGGGAGTTTTCACTTAGCCCGTTCAAAAATCAGATCTAGATTGATTTGTTGATTAGTTTTTTTTTTCAAGTTTAGTTGTAGGGTGAGTGTACGAAGTGGAAGCTTTGAGCTCAAGCCACTAGGCAAGTTGAATTTTTCTTTTGGACTATCTTGGAGAACCAAGGCTTCTTCTTGTGAGAATTATTTTTGTCGGAGCAGATATTTGGAGATATATATAATGAAACAGTAATCGGGTCATTCCAGTTGGCGCATTGTGATGCCAAGGGGACACGAGACTGAGAATCGCTGGGTGAAGGTTCTTTTGTAGAAAAGGAAACTTCAACAGGGTCATGATCTGAGTTACCAAGGGGAAATGCGAGTATATTTGGAAAGAGAATGGTTCAGAGAAAGTCACGGGTGAGAATTATCTGGTATTATGGTAGGTAGATTAACTATTTTTGTTCATCAATACTATTGGGGAAATACTTCAGCATTCATACCGGTTTGAGTTGAGTCGATCTCTGAGTTTGACACAAAATTCATGAAGCTGAACTATTTTATCTATTTAGCGTATGGCGATACGACTGAAGTACAGGAAGGTACGACGCCCCATCTTATGAAACTAATAAACTAAACTGAACTTTAAGGTTGGTACAGAGACGTCACTTTTAAATCAAATGTGGTTTGTACGAAGCATTTCTCAATAAATTGCAGTTGGTTCTTCATGAATGCGTGCCGATTTCTAATAGATGGTAGGTAGCCGCCTAAAGTCTCAAATGAATGAGTTAATTTCAGCGTACAAAAATTGCCTTAAAATGCGTTCTGTTACAAAAATATCAAAAGTTTCATTGTGTGATCAATATAATAATGTATTTCACTACTATTAGACAATTTTTGGCCGTAATGAATTGCCAGTAATTGATACAATAACCTTTGCAACTGATGCTACATTATAAGAAATATATTGCGTTAGAGTACACAAATGCGTAATTTTAGATCAATTCAAACGAACTCAAAGTTTCGCATTCATTCGATAATGACCGCAGTTCTGATCGAGTCTTCGTTAGCATCAGTTTTTAGCTCATTGAGATGAAGCAGCGAATCGGATGTTTGTGTCGGTCATCTCGTGGATCAATTTGGCCAGACGATGTTCCGCACTTCGTGTAATTTCTTGTTTGTGGAATACCCTCTGATGAAGATTAAGAGGTGCTCTCTTCTCACTATTTTCTACTTTCACAAAGGAAAGGCAAGGGAGGGAGGGAGGGAACGCCATCGATCAACTGGTTTGGCAATACACCGATGCAAAAGTAAGGGAGTTGATAAAGAGACTGAGCTATCGCACCGGTGCGCGCACATATAAGTTGTGAACATGAAATACAACTTTTAGTGAGGGGAAAAAACCTACTTGGAGAACATGGGAGCTGCATTAGCTCAGTAGCTGAAATCATCTTTGGTTGGAAACGCCCTGGGTTCGAATTCCGTCTAAGAAACTTCATAAGGGTTTTTTAATTGAGCGTGGCAGACTTCTCCATCCTTGAAATAACCTGTCCCGCTGAGCACGTATGCAGTTTAGAAGGAAATATATTCACTAGGCATAAGATAGCAACCACCTTATCCTAATAGTCAATTAGCCAAGAACACTCGGCCGACCGTGGAAGGTACGGGCCTATACGATAATTAAATTGAATATATTACATTGGGAACACACACTTCATGACAAACGAAGGCAAAACTGTCGCATTATAGCTAATTTAAGGTAAGATAAACTGGCTGTTGAATGTATATCACTCCGCTGTGCATTTCTGATTTAATCATCTGTAAAGCACCCCTCTCTTGTCAAGTTGGTTTTATGTATCGGAGAATCACAGTGCGAGGATTGAAATATTTGCGTATCGGTTCAAATATGAGTCATCTAATCATACAAAAATCTCTGCATCATGTATTAGTAATACGCAGCGAACTACTATCGTGTATGTATTATTTATATGAATCCAAAACGTAAGTCGTCACGGACGAAAAAAAAAAGAGAATGAAAATTAACAATGATAATTTTTAAAATGAATGTAGGGAGGTAAAAAGGGTGAAGATTCCCCATCGGCTGAATTTGGAAGAAATTTCGAATGCTATAATAATTAGAAAAGTTGTTTTCTTATTTCGGAAAAGATTCAAATATGTCGTGAATTCCTGATTCGTTTAGAAATAAAAGCGCATTACTTTCTGTCCTCTTTGACAAGAGGAAATGTCAGGAGAATTCATCTTAGATTATCACCAGTAACATGCCAGTGAGACAAAATCGTAGAGCCGTGACATGTGAATCTCCGATGGATGCCAAATGCATTAAGGTGAACTTTTGAGGCTGGAATTCTGCAAGGGAATATTTACTAACAGCTTTGACATCTTCTATCCTGAAAAATAAAGCGGGAAAAAAAAACCAAGTAATTTTAGAGGCATGTTCCGTGTTTTAAATTACTATTTATGTACAGTGACATGTTGTTCCATTATCTCAGTTTTCTGGGTCCCCCCCCCCCATGCTATCTAATGCGAGTCCCATATTTTATTTTTATCTTGAATACCGCCAGGGGGAAATAGCACAACTGATGGCTTTGCTGAATACATTTTGTGAAATTTCCACATTATTCATTAGATAAATTATCTGTACTGTTTACCTTCCATTTACCGTATCATCTGTACTTATTTTCGACACGACATTTGCTAAATTAGTTAGCGCCAGGTTGTGTTAAAATTGCATATACAAATAATGCTATACTGGAATTTGCATTTGGAATAATTTCCACCTGGTTTAGGGATGTAAATGTATTTGAATTATTACCTTTATAATCGAAGAGCATTTTAGCCTATAGTGTCGTTCTATTATTACGCGACACAACCTAGGAGTCCAAAGATTCATCTACTCTACAATTCCGTCTCCCCCACTCAATCCACCAGCTACAGCGAACCACATCATCTACACCAACGCCATTATTATTTTCAGAGAATCGCAAACATTCATGCCTACTGCGGGATTCGAACCCGCAGCCTTTTGGCTGGAGAGCGGATACGCTAACCACTCGGCCAACCAGACTGACAATGAACAACTTCTGATTTTAACTTGCTCCTCGAAGTTTGTAACTAAATGGGTATTTCTTATCACAAAGGATTAATATCTACTCTAACTTCATGATTGTACTTAAATATGAGTTCATGAGAGGATTTTCTTTGTTCTCACCTTTTAAGATAACAGGATGCAATTTCGTATGAAGTTTTTCTTGATTTCTTCCATATATGAACTGTATTTGTTCCACAAGGAACAGACTCCTAATTGAAGTATTATTCTTAAATATATTTACATACGCAAGGAGAGTTTTGTTTTTATATTATTCCTACACAAGAAAGGCGAAGAGCTTTTATCTAATAAAAGCTGTTGGTTGGAAGGGATCGGGAGTAATCTGTTGATATTCTTCTTGAACCATTGGAGGTTGTAGTCCTCTGGAAATGCTTCAGTGGGGGTGGGGGGGGAGCTATTCCACAGAATTGAGGTGAAAGGGAGTAGCAGGTTCGGTGAGTATGCAGTTCGACTGTAAAAGGATGCCGAGCAGCTGCACCTCTGGCAGAAATGGATGGAAGTTTTGTTGAACAGTGGCCATGGAAATATCTGTAGAAAAGACACCATGCAGAGACTGGTCTTTTATGGGAAAGAACCTGAAGAATCTACAAGAAAAGGTGTCATTTATGAACCGGACTAACCTTTTCTGAACAGCATCAAAAATTTTTAGGAAGGTCTTAGGTGCACGAATCCATACATGAGAGTAGTATTCCAATGTTGATCGGATTTGGGATTTATACAGAGCAAGTTACTGTTCGGCAGAGACGTACCGTCTTGAGGAAAGGGATCCCAAGTGTTTGGAAGCTGATGATAGAAGTGATGATTACGCCAGGAAAGAATGGGAGTAAGAGTCAGTCCGAGAAAAGAGATTTGGTCTTCACTGTTGAGCTGTGAATTCTGAGAAGTCTAAAAACAAGCAAAACCGTGTTTTGAAAGCAATGGAGTGGACCAGATTTTTTTGCATCCCAATCAAGCTGTGGGGATCAGTGTTCAATGCACTTATTGCACATCTTGAGGAGTGAGCTGTTTGGGCACCGCAAGGCTTATCATATGAGAAGGATGAGTGAACTGTGTTATCATCAGCAAAACTGTGAATAAGTTTGGCAGTCCGCGCGGTTAGCCTAGTGGCTTTGCGCTTCGACCGTATGCCTGGGGAAGGCATGTCCTAGGTTCGATTCCCGTCGGAGACGTGAGGAGCTGAAGGATCTTCCTCGGCCATAGCCAAGTTAGCCGGTCTTGGGCGTGGACAGCAGGGTTTTATCCCCAGTTTATCCTGGGGTTTTTCATCCCGCAAGTAGGCAAACTATCCCCGTGAACACACAGGGATACAGCCAAGAAAACTTCGAGGCATAGGCGTGACCATTCTGTCCTCATATTTCGGTTACCAAATCCAAGCATGCTTGATAGGTTGTGGAAGGCATCCTATCCCAATGGCTTTAACAGGCCTTTAAGGCCTGTTAAAGCCATTGGGATAGGATAGGATAGTCAATGAGAGCAGGTCGTTGATATAAATCAGGAAGAGGATGGGGGAAATGACAGAGCATTAAGGGATATTTGTATTAACAGGAAAGTCTGGAGAGAGACAACACCATCCGCCATTGCACATAGGGATCGATCTGAAAGAACTGGTAATCTGATTACATAAGGACGAAGGTAACCCAAATGACAACTTGTTAAGAAGATCTCGATGTTAGACTGTAAAAAGCCTTGATGAGAAGAGCAACGGAACAAGTTTTTCCAAACCTTTTCATGGAATGGGTCCACAGATGCGTGATGTAAGCAGATATCCTGTAGATCCAGATTGGCGAAATCGATGCTTATGGTCGTTAGTTAGATGGAACTTCTCCAAGTGTTGACGTTGACTGTTGATAATCTTCTCCATTCCTTTAGACAACATTTGAGGTGAGAACAATAAGCTGGTGATAGCCTAATGGCAGGCATTTCGCCTTTTTTGGGAACTGGTTGTATGAGCTTTCTTCCAAGTTGTAGGGTGGATGCATGCTGAGCGCAGTTTAGCGAAATAAATGAAAACGAACATTGTTAGTTCAGCAGCACACCTCTTAAGGACGCCGGTGGGATTCCCTTAGGACCGTGTATTGTGGTATCCAAGTTACTGAAGATTCTTCTGGTGGCTTTCCAGTGGATCGTCACAGTAGGCATGAAATGCAATGTTCTAGGTAAAGCAGGAGGTGATTTTCCGTGATCATCTATGGATGAGTTGGAATAGAAGAATGAAGCAGCATCAGCTTTGTCTTTAGGTGATGCAAGATAGAGGAACACAGAAGTTGTGCCCGATAGCTTTGGCGAGGGACCAAAAGGCGCGACTCCCAGTGGCACAAGCAGCGAGTTTTCTACATTTATCCCCGTTGAATTTAGACTGACCTTTTAATGGTTTGTTTTACAAGTGTTGCGGGCAGCTGTGTACAGTAGACTGTGAATGATGCTGACGATTTGGTCTCAAGCCACTTGTCATAGGCTGTGCATTTTTTTGGACCGCCCTCACACGCTTCTTGGAGACCCATGGTTTACGTATGGATTGGGAAATTTGAACAGAGAGGAACGAAGGCTTCATTCCAATATGGATTATTTCTGTAACAAGGTTACGACAAGTATTTTTGGATCAAAAGAATGAAAACAGACTGATCATGGAAAAGAGGAGTTAAAGTTACCTAAGTCCTTCCACTTGGCATTATCCTAATGCCAGAGTACACGAGGTTGTGAGTGGATGAAGGAAGGACGTTCCACCAGAGATGAAACGTGGACGAAATTTTGATTCGAATTACCAAGCGGAGAAGCCACTGATCAGAGTACCTGGAAGAACAATTAGTTAAGACGAGATTCATACTGTTGGGTGAGTGAAGAGGATTGGATTGTCGGAAATTCCGGGAATAAGATGATCTGTTTTAAGTCATTGCTCACAGCAGAAATATCTTCCTACCTACCTGCTTGCTCAGCGAGATTCGAAAAAAGGGAGCAGAATTGTGGACCTTGAAATCGCAAAATAAAATGACTTCACTATTTGATACGAAAATGTGGTAAAAAAAAAAAAAAAAAAAAAAAAGTCTTAAGCCACAGGAGGTAAAAAAACGTACGTTTTCAGGCATCATTTGACAAAGAATATTACAATGCATAGAGGTACAACAAGGTACCTTACGCCGGAAGGATTCATAAAGGTGTAATCTGGACAGATAAGATGAGAGTGTGGTTGATTTAGCAGAAATTTCAGGTTGTCAGCAACAGAACATCAGGTTTGGATGGTCGAAGATGATGATTCACGTCATTTAAGTTACTGTTGATGCCACGGATGTTGGTAAAGTGAATATGAAAGATTTGTGTGAGTTTTTAGTTTACATTTTTTGATTCTTGAGGCCGGTTTATTTATTTTTAACTCATAGTGATGATTCACCATCGCTATGAATTCGAAAGAAATTCCGTATCCTGCAAATAATTTGATATTTGACAAGAGATTGAATTACGTAATACATTTCTGTTTGTGACTTAAGGGATACTTATTTCGTTTAGAATTATAAACGGATTGTTTCTGTTTTACAATAGGAAATGTTTCATCTTGGGAGAATATTTGATTATCACCAGTAACATGCAAGTCAGACAAAATCGTAGAGCCGTGACATGTGAATCTCCGATGGCTGCCAAATGCATTTCGGCAAACTTTTAAGGCTGGAATTCTGAAAGAGAATATTTACTAATAGCTTTGACATCTTCTATCCTGAAAAATAAAACAAGTAATTTTAGAAGCATGTTCCGAGTTTTAAATTACCATTTATGAAGAGTGGTATGTTCCATTAGCTCAGTTTTTTGGCATTTTTTATTCATGATATCCCATGTTTTATTTTTATCTTGAATACCGCTAGGGTAAATAGCAGAACTGTTGGCTTTGTTGAATAAATTTCATGAAGCTTCTTCCTCTTTGTTCTTTAATTTATTAGATAAATTATCTGTGCTGTTTACCTTAAATTTACATATCGTCCGTAGCTGTTTTGTAACACGACATTTGTTTAATTAGTTAGCGCAAAGTTGTCTTAAAATTCATAACGAAATTGCATATACATATAATGCTCTACTGGAATTTGCGTTTGGAATAAATTCCACACGGTTTATGGACGCAAATGTATTTGCATTTATAATCGAATAGGGTTGTAGAGTGCGATGCGCAATGTGAACGGCTTCTCATTTTAACCTACTCCTCGAAATTTCTAGCTAGATGAGTAGTGACTACATGATTGCACTTGCATATGAATTCATGAGAATTTGAATTTGCAAATGACTTCTCACCTTTCAAGATAACAAATGCGTTTTTGTTATATGGTGTTGTTTTTCTTGATTTCTTTTTCCTTATAAAAGTAAGAAGCGGTTGATCGAGGTATTATTCTTAAATACACAAATTATGCTAGGAGATATTCAAGGGAAGCCCATCGATGTCTGCCATGTTGATTACTCAACATAACCTCGCAACAGAAGCCATTTAATTATTATCAATATTAATATATCTTGTGTGTGTGTGTATTAAAATCAGTTATAGGACTGGCTATCTCTAATGGGCGGAGATTAACTGCACTTTCGATTCTCTAAAAACTTAAACAGGACTAAATGACCACGACTTTGGAGAATGAACGATATAACGCTTTTTTTCCTCGTAAATATGTGTGATGTTACGAAAAAATATCTGATACGAAACCATCAAAATCAAGTGTTATCTCTGTTGAATAAGTTTAACTAAGTGAAGACGCGGATATATTTATCATAAGAGTCATCTCATCTTGAGAAATGAAAAGAGGAATTTTAGGATAAAAATATCCTAGTCTTCACTTCAACTTTTTCAACAGATATAACACTTAGGTTTGAAGGTTTTGTACACCAAATCATTACCATAACGCTCTAAGAAATATGAAAACCGAATGAAACGTGATGTAATAACGTAAGAAGTGTCTTACGTTATTACATCACGAAGTGTAATGAAAGACTCGTGCACAGAGACGTGTCTTGCGTAGATGCCGATAGTCATCCTTTGGGCGTTCTCCATTATTTTTGACTCATTCAATGTATTATTCCTTGTACTTGAAGGTATTAACAGTAAAATGAAGCCAAACTTTGGCTGAAAGTGATTCTCACTTTCTATGTTCATGAAGGTTTCATGTGTCTTCCTTTCCTCTTGCTATCGTGACTAAACTGGGGGTTTCGTATTTCTCATATTGATAAGTTGAATCTGAAAAATCTACACAATAAAGTGTCAGCACTCTACTGAATAAATAGTAATTAACAAGTAAAGCAATTTCACGATATAAAGGTTCATCGAATGTCATAAATAAATTATTACGAAATAGTATCATTTATTGTTTCTGTACACCATCATGGTTATCATCATTTGCCTATGGGTTCAATGTCTTCTGGTGTCCAACAGCATCCTTTTCCACTTCACTCTGTCCACCGCTAGATGACTCAAATGCTGCAAACTCTTTCCACACTATTCTTTGACATTTACTTACTCTCGCCTTGGCCGTCCTCTTCTACTGATCCTGTCCATTGTACCAAGAATCAAGATTAGATTTTCTTTACAGTTTACTTTGCGATACATTTATTCATTTGTTACCTTTTGTATCCAACTATTTTGAAGAATCTTTCTATAACCTGTTCTTTCAAAAGGCAATATTTGTCTCACAGAACCTTTGACCATTACCCATGACTCGTAGCCATGCGATTATGCATGTTTTCAGCAGTTTCAGCTTTATGAGAAGGCT